>NC_133197.1:1167500-1195000 GCF_049306965.1 Danio rerio
CACTGGCATACTAAGTCACCAACACACACACACACACACACACACAAACAATCATGCACTTGCAAACATTTTCATGGGAACTTAATCACACACCCACAAACACACACACTCACACATTTTCACACACACTTACTTGCTCACCCACAAACACACACACTCAGTTACACACTTAATCACACACACACACACACACACACATATGCACTTGCAAACATTTTCATGCAATCTTAATAATTTACACACATAAACACACACACTCACACCCACAAACACACACACACACACACACAGATTGCATACAAACACATAGTGTTACACACTTAATCTCACACACACACACTCACACACCCACAAACACAGTTACACAATCACACACCCACAAACACACAGACTTAAATACAAGCACACACACACACTCAGTAACACACTTAATCTCACACACACACACACACATTCGCACACCCACAAACACAGTTACACAATCACACACCCACAAACACACAGACTTAAATACAAGCACACACACACACACTCAGTAACACACTTAATCACACACACACACACACACACTCGCACACCCACAGTCACAGTTACACAATCACACACCCACAAACACACAGACTTAAATACAAGCACACACACACACACACACTCAGTAACACACTTAATCTCACACACACACACACTCACACCCACAAACACACACACACAGATTGCATACAAACACATAGTGTTACACACTTAATCACACACACACACATACACTCACACACCCACAAACACAGTTACACAATCACACACCCACAAACACACAGACTTAAATACAAGCACACACACACACACTCAGTAACACACTTAATCACACACACACACACACACACTCGCACACCCACAGACACAGTTACACAATCACACACCCACAAACACACAGACCTAAATACAGGGGTGATAGCGTTCCGGCACCACGCTGGATTTCCGGCGTACTGTGGCTGCGGGGGAAAAAAAATCAGGTTTACGGATATTGATCTGTCATTTCTCTAGATTCACAGAATTCACTCACTGCTGAAAGCGCCGGATTGGTTTTTATTAAGTGCCATTTTGTGTGCTCGTGAATCATCTTTTGAGTGTAGACGCCATGTAAATAAAAGATTAATTGTGTAATTTAGAGAGCTTTATAAATTATAACGGATCTTTGTGAGATCTCTATGAACTAAGATTAGTGACGCTTTTTAGTGATAGTAAGAGGAGCGTGTTTTGCACTTTCCAGGCTATAATCCATTCAGAATTTGTATGAAACTTTCGTTTTCGGCACATATACGCTGATATGTTTTGGGAATGACATCTGCATATTTACGCTGGGTTTATTCTCGAAATAACGGTGAAGCAATAGACGGGACAAAAATATATTTCCCCCTTCTCCTTAAACAACTTAGTGTTTCAGCTATGAAATAGTTTAGTTTTGTATGTAGCCTAATGGCAAAGTGTTTATATTTAGTTTCGTTTTTTATTCAGCTTATTTATGGAGCATTTTTTATTCGTTAAAATTAAGTTGTTTTTTTTAACGAACAGCGCCCAGCGGAAGACCATCATTGTCTGTTTGATCAGTTTGCCTTCTCAGATCATCACGACTTGCCTAAAATAAAAGATATAAAACAGTTCAAGTATAAAACAATGGTAGCTTAAACGTTAAAGAATGTGTGCTATTAGGCGCATAGTTTGCTTATAAAAAGCTTGCAGGACATCTCGGCGCCAGAGCAATCACTTGCATTTTTTCAGTGGGAGCAATTTAAAGTTATCCGTCATTTTAGCTCACAAAGTACGAGTAATGCATCAAAAAACGTTACAGCGTTTTTATAAAATAAAGAAAACCAAAATCATGCGCTTTCTGTCGTCTGGTTTTTGAACAGGAGCGCTTAACAAAATGAAGCAAAATGTATATGCCTCACAGACATAATAAATATATTTATAGAAAGCTTTAAATTATTACTTAACGAAATAAAACAAATCGAAAACAAAAAAACTCCTTCATGTAATCCGTAAAGATGAACTTCTCTCTAAAGGCGAGTCCAAGAGGAGATTGCCAGTCAGGATCTTTGCGACTCAGAATAAGTTTATTAATAAATAATTATGATATGATCCTTACTCTTTCCTCGACACATTCATGGTTATTTGTTTTTGCCGGTGCTTGGGGCGAGTTTTAGCTTATTGTGTGCGCTTGAACGCGGTTTCACAGTAGCAGTTTTAACATGGAGTGACACGACATCTGACGTACAGATCACACTGGCACATGCCACTGAGTGTAGTGACACTTCCGGTGGCAAAACCATATTTAATCATTACGCGACTTTTAACCTAATTTATCGCGTCGCAAGTTAGTTTATTTGCTGAGCTACTCTTTTAATTTAAACGCATTTATTTTATGTATTCGTAGTCATACTTCCGTACGTAAGTACCCCCACCCCTACTCACCTCAGGGGCAAGGAAAAAAAGTTCAGGCTCAGGAATTTTTTCCACTATCAGCCCTGTAAATACAAGCACACACACACACACTCAGTAACACACTTAATCACACACACACACACACACACACACACACACTCGCACACCCACAGACACAGTTACACAATCACACACCCACAAACACACAGACTTAAATACAAGCACACACACACACACTCAGTAACACACTTAATCTCACACACACAAACACACACACACTCGCACACCCACAAACACAGTTACACAATCACACACCCACAAACACACAGACTTAAATACAAGCACACATACACACACTCAGTAACACACTTAATCTCACACACACACACACACACACACTCGCACACCCACAGACACAGTTACACAATCACACACCCACAAACACACAGACTTAAATACAAGCACACACTCATACACACTCAGTAACACACTTAATCTCACACACACAAACACACACACTCGCACACCCACAAACACAGAGTTACACAATCACACACCCACAAACACACAGACTTAAATACAAGCACTAACACACACACACTCAGTAACACACTTAATCACACACACACACACACTCACACCCACAAACACACACACACAGATTGCATACAAACACATAGTGTTACACACTTAATCACACACACACACACACACTCACACACCCACAAACACAGTTACACAATCACACACCCACAAACACACAGACTTAAATACAAGCACACACTCATACACACTCAGTAACACACTTAATCACACACACGCACTTGTTCACAAATACACACACGCACTTGTATACAAACACACACACTCAGTAACACACAAACTCAGACACACACACACACACTTATTTACTCACCCACATTTGCATTATAACACACACACACACACACACGGTTTGTGTTCAGTCATGATGTTCTCCTGATGCAGGAGTGTGTGTGAATGATTGTGGATCTCTCTCTTTGTGTGTGTGTGTGTTTGTGTGTGTTTGTGTGTGTGTGTGTGTGTGTGTGTGTGTGTGTGTGTGTGTGTGTGTGTGTGTATAGTTTCAGAGACCGGCGGCACCAGGACTTTGTGCGGGGTGTGTGTTGGTCTCCGGGCGGCTCCTCTGCGCTGACCACTGTGGGCTGGGACCACCAGGTGCTGCACCACACACCCGAGCACTAGAGCATCATGGGAAAACACCAGCACGCGTCGGAGCATCTCGGAAAAATCACACCCGTGAGCACTAGAGCATCATGGGTAATCCAAACATTGGCATCAATCAGGCATGAGTTCCCCCGTCATCATGACGGTTAGCAAACAAACACATCTAGCAGCAGAGATTAGCAGGAGCCGCCTCACTCCACATGTTGATGTTCAATAAAGCTTCTGTTTAGTGCTCTCGCATGTCTTTATTGCGCAGTTACACACACACACACACACTGAGTGTTCAGTGCAGAGGCGTACAGATGATGAGCACAGCCCAGTGATTGACCTATAGTGATGTCACAGCAGTATATACAGATGTGTGCTGTTAGCTTATATATCAGGCACAGCGGGATTATAGATAGACATTTCAGATCTACACACATAACCAAGAGAAGCAGCGGAGACGTCATATTCAACAGCGTTTACAACTATTTAGGGCTGATTTGAAGAGTGTGTAAATGCATCATGGTTGTGACCTGGAAGAATCTCTGGTGTGAGAGCTGAGAGTTCGTTATGTTCATCAGTGATCTCATGCAGACGTCACGGTTCAGCTCACTCATTAAAGGGGTCACATGATGTTAGGGGAAATGGCATTGTTTAGTGTAAGTCGGCGTGTTCGTGCTCGCCAGTGTTTACAAACTCATCCTTCTCAATAACATTGCGTGCTCTGATTGGCCAGCTGTGCAGTGTGTTGTGATTGGCCGAATAGCTGAAGCTTGTGATGGAACGGGTACGCCCCTTTACCATATTCAGAATATCAGTTTCCAAAGCAGTCGGATTGCCTAACTATTCAGTGCTGTGATTGGCTGAATAGATCAAGCATGTGAATAACATTTCCCATATTTGGAATATCAGTTCCCAAAGAAATGTGATTGGTCAACTATGCAGTGTGTTGTGATTGGGCGAATACATCAAGTGTGTGATGGAATGTTCACTCCTCCTTTACCATATTTGGAATGTCAACTTCTAAAGCAATCTGATTGGCCAACTCAACAATGTGTTGTGATTGGCCAAATAGCTGAAGCTTGTGATGGAAAGGTTACGCCTCTTTACCATATTTAGCATATCAGCATCCAAAGCAATCTTGATTGGCCAACTATGCAGTGTGTTGTGATTGGCCAAATACATCAAGTATGTGATGGAAGGTTTTCCCTTTACCATATTGAGAATGTCAGCTTTCAAAGCAATCCGATTGGCTTACTACCCAGTATGTTGATTGGCTGAATAGCTGAAGCATATGATGGAAAGGTTACGCCCCTTTACCACATTTGGAATATCAGTTTCCTTGGCAATCTGATTGGCCAATGATCGCTTGAATAGCGCAACTGTATGACAGAAAGGTTACGCCCCTTTACCATATCTGAAATATCAGCTTCTAGAGTAATCTGATTAATCAACTATGTAGTGTGTTGTGATTGGCTGAATACATCAAGCGTGAGACAAAGGTTACACCCCTTGGCCATTTTTGAAATATCAGCTTTCAAAGCAATCTGATTGGTTAACTATGCAGAGTGTTGTGATTGGCTGAAGGAAAGGTTACACCCCTTTACCATATTTGGAATATCAGCTTTCAAAGCAAACTGATTGGCTGACTATCCAGTGTGTTGTGATTGGTCGAATAGCTGAAGCTTCTGACAGAAAGGTTATGCCCCTTTTCCATATTTTGAATATTACGTTCCAAAGCAATCTGATTGGTTAATTATCCAGTGGGTTGTAAATACACAAAGTGTCTGACGGAAGGTCACGCCCCTTTACCATATTTGGAATATCAACTTCGAGAGTAACCTGATTGGCCGACTACCCATCATGTTGATTGGCTGAGTTGCGCAAATGCATGACCAAAAGTTTACGCCTCCTTTACCATATTTGGAATGTCAATAAAGCAATTTGATTGCCTAACTAATCAGTGCATTGTGATTGGCTGAATAGCTCAAGCATGTGACAAATTGGTTACACCCCTTTTGGAATACCCGCTTCCAAAGCAATGTGATTGGCCAAATACATCAAGTGTGTGATGGAAAGGTTACGCCCTTTTACCATATTTGGAATTTCAGCTTCCAAATCAATTGTATTGCCTTACTATTTAGTGTTGTGATTGGCCGAACAGCTCAAGCATGTGACGAAAAGGTTACACCCCTTTATCATATTTGGAATATTCGCTTCCAAAGCAATCTGATTGGCTGACTATTCAGAGTGTTGTGATTGACCAAATACATCAAGTGTATGATAGAAGGTTACGCCCCTTTACCATATTTGGAATATCAGCTTCCAATGCAATCAGATTGCCTAACTATTCAGTGTTGTAATTGGCCGAATAGCTCAAGCATGTGACGGAAAGGTTACGCCCCTTTACCATATTTGGAATATCAGCTTCTTGAGTAATCTGATTGGCTGACTACCCAATGTGTTGTGATTGGATGAGTCTTAACTATACAAAGAATATATCTGGGTTATATGCAAGAACAGGAAAATATAAAATAGCATCATTTGACCCCTTTAAATTAAAAGATTTGACGTTAAATAAGCTAATATTACACACCAACTATTGTCCATGTAGCATTTACAGGCACCGTGATTATAGCAGCTCTGTGAAGTCCGTGACGGAGCTGGGTCAAAGTTAGAGTAATACTTCAGCAACAGCAGTAAGAGTGCAAAACATTAAATATCTGTCAGGTAAGTGCGTATGTACAGGTAAGGCACGCTTCAGAAAGTTCTGGATCACGGTCAATTGTCTTTGATCACGGGTGTTATTGGCTGTTTGCTTCCCGGCCTCACGGTGAACGTCATTCCATACTGCTGTTTGGCTGATGCTCCAGAACTGAGGGATAAAGGGGAAAAGGGCAATCATTCATCAGTAAACAATCCTCAAATTAAAGAGCAGGTGGTGTGGCATCCTTAAAGTGTCCTGATATTGTGCAGGAGTGGATCTTGATATGCGTCTATGGTCAGAAAACATTGGAATTTTCTCAAAATTTGTGCTTTTAATAATATTATAATAAATTTGCATGTATTGTTGGGGGTGGGGTTTATGCAAATGAGCTGATTTGATGTCGTGTTGGCGCAGATCGGCAAAAAGCAAAAGATTAGAAAATATATCAAGGACATTCAGAGCAGACGGATTCTTGAGACTTTTTAGATTGACAACTTTGCATACTGTGTACACTGAAGGACAGCTATGCTACAAACTATTCATTCATGCATTTTCTACCGCTTTCCCAATCTTATAAGAGAACCCCAGACTTCCCTCTCCACAGACACTTCCTCCAGCTCCTCCGGGGGGATCCCGAGACGTTCCCAGGCCAGCCGAGAGACATAGTCCCTCCAGCATGTCCTGGGTCTTCCCCGTGGGACATGCCTGGAACACCTCCCTAGGTAGGCGTCCAGGAGGCATCTGCAACAGATGCGCCAACTACCTCAACTGACATCTCTCCATGTGGAGGAGCAGCGGCTCTACTCTGAGCTCCTCCCGGGTGTCAGAGCACCTCACCCTATCCATAAGGATGCGCCCTTGCTCACCCTTCGAAGGAAACTCATTTCGGCCGCTTGTATCAGAGATCTTGTCCTTTCGGTCAAGACCCAAAGCTCATGACCATAGGTGAGAGTAGGAACGTAGATTGATTGGTAAATTGAGAGCTTTGCCATTCGCCTTGGCTCCTTTTTTACCACAACAGAACAGGACATCATCCACATTACTGCTACCGCTGCACCAATCCGCCTGTCCATCTCGCGTTCATCCTTCCCTCACTTATGAACAAAACCTCAAGATACTTGAACTCCTCCACCGGGGTAAGGACTTTCCTCCAACCTGGAGATGGCAAACCACCTTTTTTCTGGTGGAGCCCCATGACCTTGTAAATAGAGGTTCTGATTCTTATCCCAGCTGCTTCAGACTCGGCAGCAAACTACAAATAAGATATGTTTCTAAAACCTGCTCTTCTAGTATTTGCACCTCAGGTAATTCTCTTTGACGTTTGCTTCCACTTTGACTAGTAATTTCTCAAAATTATACATGTATTTGAGGATTCTATCTGGTTGAGGGATGGTGGGTACATGAAAGTCAATCAAATGTTGTAAAGTGTGCATCTGGGAAGCGTTGTGATTTTAATTTTAAGTGACTTTCAGGTAAATTAAGCAATCAAAACAAGACGGCTTGTAAATCATGAATGTATCTGAATATTGTTTTAGTGTCAGCGTTAATATTTCAGCAGTTCCACATAAAAACACATACTTCAAGTAGACATCTCAGCTATGTGCGTGTGCTCTCAGGGAAGTTTTTATTGCGATGACTGAAATATTGTGCATGCTTTGACATGGAAAAAATGTTGCGTAATCACTCCGCACATAATCTGATGTCACCAAGCCTCCAATTTCTGGTTTAGAGTGATGAAAAAGGTATGCAGGTATTAAATTCATTGGTGTTCAATAGGAGTGTTACGATTTCGATTTTTAATCGAAATCGATCAATTTATGCTCAATTTCGATTATCGAATCAAAAAATAGAATCGTCGATGCTGCCACACCCCCATGTCACGTCAGCTTGGCTTGCCAAGCGGGATTAAAACAGGCTTGTTGAAGTGCTTGTTAAACTGCAGAAGCAGGAGACCCGTCGACAGAACTTAAACCCTCTCCTCTTTCAATGAAGTCGCCGGTGTGGAAGCATTTTGGATTTCCAGTGAGTTATGTTGACAACGTTCGTGTTGTCGACACAAAAAACACAGTTTTGCAAGCTCTGCTATGTACGTATTAGGGTTCGTCTGATAGACAACACTGGCATCGCGATCCTCCGCCCGCCCCCGTTGCAAATCCGCTCGCGAAAAGTGCACACTCAGGCCCTGTTTACACTGTCTTTGTTTTTAAATGGCATTTTAGAACAACGATTTGACATCCACAGTGGCGTGTAGCATTTCTGAGCAGCCCTCCTTCCTCTCTACCTCTGAAAATGCACATCACGTGACCACACAGACACAGACGCACACACAGCCATGCGCTCGAGACAGCAGGTCCAGGCAGTCAGAGGACTGCTTCAATCTTTCACTCACTTGTACTTGGTCATTTTAGCGAACACCTCAGATACTGTTGGCTGGTTCCTGTTGGTTGTGCCGACGCCATTATAACGACACAGATCACTGCCTATTCACGAGTCCCGCAGAAAAAGTGATTGACAGGTGGTAATTATGTGTGTCTCTTGCCTTTATTCATTTACTGTATGATTTGTTTATGGGTCAAACAAAGACCATGCAGGTCAGGTAGTTTAAACGGTAGGCTACAAATAATGAATTGGTCATTAATTAATTAATTATTCATAATCGAATCGAATCGTGCCTTTAGAATCGAAAATGTAATCGAATCGAGGATTTGGAGGATCGTGACACCCTTAGTGTTCAAATGTCATGTCTCCCAGTTGCGATTTATAATTTCAGACCGTTCTTTAACACTACAGTGGAAATGGAGATCATTAGGCTTTGCATTATTAAATAACGCCACTCATGGGTACTTTTTTAACTACCTAATTGTTTTCCAGTGGATCAAATTTAACTAGTCCTTTTTGATTAGGTTTCTACTCCTTCAGCGTCAAGCTTAACCCACACCTTATTGAGGCTAAATGCCATTATTCAATGTTTATGTTCGTACATGGCTTGTGTTCACATTAAAACTCACCTGCTCTGGGATTTCTTTTCCTGGGCCTTTGCTGCCTTACTCTCCAGCTCTTTCATGTCCAGTCCACGGGACTGTGCTGGCAGGATGGCACTGTTGGGTTTTTTAGGATTGTATCCAGCAGGGGGTGACGTGGCCTCGTCATCGGACATAGGAGAGTTCCAGTCATCTCCATTGCTTTCCACCTCCTTGGCGGCTGAGATCTTGGGGTCCATCTCTAGCATCTTCTTTTGGAGGATACTAAGAAGTGTCGCCTGGCTTGCAGCAACAGATGGAGGTGCCTGGGTGGGATTTTGTGTTGATTTAGTTGGAACAAATGATTTAGATTGGGGCTGGACGATTGGAGGAGGTCCTGGAGCCTTAGGAGGAGCACTGGGCGGTTTAGGTTTGGGAGATGTTAGGGGTCCATTGGATATGGGTGGAGATGTAAATGGCTGGGAAGGTTTGGAAGGTGGCAGAGCAGGAGCAGGGTAACTGGGTGGAGGAACACTGGTGATTGGAGAAGGTAAAACAAGTTGAGCAGGTCTAGGAATTTTTAGAGCTGTAGCAGGAGCATTGGGGGAGTTGGTGATCGGAGCAGGTACAGAGGTTTTTGTGGATGGAGGTACAGGAGCGGGATGGCTTGGTGGGGAGAGGTTGGTGATTGGAGCGGGTGTAGAAGATAAAAAGGTTTTAGAAGGCGGAGGTGCAGTTTTTGCAGGAGCATTGGGGGAGCTGGTGATTGGAGCAGGTACTGAAGTTTTTGTGGATGGAGCGGCAGGAGCGGGGTGATTTGGTGGAGAGAGGTTAGGGATGGGAGTGGGTGTAGAAGGTAAGAAACTTTTAGTAGGTGGAGGAGCAGTTTTCACTGGGGGAGCAGAAGCAGGGTGAGTTGAAAGAACTGAAGATTCGTCCTCTGTGTCAGAATTAGCAAACTCAGGAGGTGGAGGTATGAAGGTCAAGTCTTCTCCACTTTCTAAATCTCTAGCATGGGGAACAGAACTATTTAGTTGTGGACTAAAACTAAGCTCTGGCTTTGAGTAAGACACTTTGCTGACCTCTGTTCTGGTTGACTGGGGCTGCATGTTTGTGCTTGCTTTTAATTGTGCACTAGGACTATCTGGTGTTAGGTCTTTAGGAATAACAGGGAAGGAGTTTGTTTTTTCAACACTAGGTTGGATCACTGTGTCGTCAGAGTTGCTGTTCTGCTGGGATAGAGCAGTTTTCTGCTTTTCTCTTTCCTTTGCAGCCATTAGCAAGGCAAACGGAGAAGTTGATGTCTCTTTCTTGGCTGAGCCATCCCCGCTGCGTAGCTTTCGGTGGTTCAGGACTGGGCTGTACCTGCGAGACCTGCCAGGAGAGTCCATTGTCGCCATCACCTGCTTAACTTCAGGGATCTTCTTCTCGATTTTGGGTGAGGCATTCATGGGTGTTGGAACTTCGGTGACGATCTTCTCTATTTTGGGTGAAGCTTTAACAGGCATTGGAACTTCAGTTGGGATGGTTTTTGGGGGCTCAGGATGGATTTCAGCTTCAATTTTGACTGGCTGACTTGCTGGCTGAGCTTGTGCCGTGTCCAGCTGGTCCTCCTTTAGCTGAGTAGCAGAACTGTTCTGACGGGCTGGTTTGGATGGAGGCACCCCAGGCTGGAATGATTGGAGAGATCCAGCATTTTTCCCGCCATTACCATTGACAACCCCAACAGTGTTTCCTGCAGAATCTTGCAGCAGTAGAATGGACTGTGCTCCCTTTTCCCTGTCTGATTCTCCAACAACTGTTGTGCTTTTCTGGACGTTGTACAGTTTGGCTGTGTTCTGGGGGTTGAAGCTGGATGGAGTTGGATTAGAAGCGACGGGTGGTGCTGGAGATTGGATGTCCAGGCTAGGTATGGAAGACATTCGGACAGGTTTTGGTGGTGCCGCTTTCTGACCTCTAGAAAGAACAGGTGGTGTTTTGACCACAGGAGGTGGCGGTGGGTTGAATTTAGGGCAGTCTGGAATATTTTGAGCCTCCAAGCTGGAAAGGGAACCTTTGAAGCTAGAGGTTTCAGATGGAGGTTTTGGAGGAGCCATTGACGGCGGCTTGATGGAGGATAAGACCAAACCTGAAGCATACCCTGAACTAGTATGTGATGGAGGTTTTGGGGGAGCCATCGGAGGCGGCTGCAGACTTGCACGGTCTACAGGAGGGTCGATTTCACCAAAGATATGTGGTGTGGGAGGGATGAATGAAGGTGGAGGCTGAGCTGAAGAGGATGGAGGTGGTGGAGGGGCAGAGCTGGGTGGAGGAGGTATAAGTATTTCCCCCTCAATTACGTCTGGGATGGACATCATACTTCCATACTTGGGTGAGTTTGTGGCATTTCCTACAAAAAGAGAAGTTCATTAAAGGGTTAGTTCACTATTGTGTTCTATTATGATTATGCACTCGCCCTTTGTCATCCAAGATATAAATCTTTTTTTTTTCTTCGGCTAAACAGAATTAAAGGTTTTTAAAATAATAACATGCTGGATTTTTCGCCGTATAGTGGACATAAGTAGTTTCAATGCAGCTTTTAAAGACTCTAAATCAGGGGTGTCCAAACTCGGTCCTGGAGGGCCGGTGTCCTGGAGAGTTTAGTTCCAACCCTAATCAAACACACCTGAACCAGCTAATCAAGCTCCTACTAGATACCCTAAAACAGGGATGGGCAAACTTGGTCCTGGAGGGCCGGTGTCCTGCACAGTTTAACTCCAACTTTAATCAAACACACCTGCCTATAGATTTCTAGTGATCTTGAAGACACTGATTGGCATGTTCAGGTGTTTTTGATTAGAGTTGGAGTTAAACTATGCGGGACACCGGCCCTCCAGGACCGAGTTTGGCCACCCCTGCCCTAGAAACATCCTGGCAGGTGTGTTGAAGTAAGTAGGAGCTAAACTCAGCAGGACACCGGCCCTCCAGGACTGCATTTGCACACCCATGCTCTTAATCAGGGGTCACCAATCTCAATTCTGGAGGTCCGGTGCCCTGCAGGGTTTAGGTCCAACTTGCCTCGAAATACCCAGGCAGGTGTTAAGTATATCAAGTAAGATCTTGATTAGCTTGTTCAGGTGTGTTTGATTAGGGTTGGAGCTAAAATCTGCAGGACACTGAACCTCCAAGAACAAGTTTAGTGTGTTTTACTTAAGTGCTTTGTCAAGTAATACTCTTGGTCATTTTATTTATTTTTTAAAAAATGTTTATACTGCTTGACTCCAAGAGGACTGCTTTGCTTCCCAGTACCTGTGCCAGACAAATTTTAGTGGTTTTAAAAGTATGTGCTCATTCATTTTAAGTGAATAACCAATCATTTCACTAAATAAGACTCAGCTGGGATCATTTCTACCTCTTTTCCACCAAGGCAATTCCAATGCTGGGTCCAAATCAGTTCCTTGTCTTTCAACACCCACTATATGAACAGATTGTTATCGCTTGTAATCCCCGTCTATATATCATTGGATGCTATCATTCATAATCTGTCTATTCAAAATACACCACATTGCTTGAACATGTTGTTGTTAAAAAAATAAAGTAGTATAAGTGGTGTACTGTATAAACATGTTTCAGCCGCAATCTCCATATATACAAATTATGGCACGCTCTATGAACATGTTATCGCTCGTTATCTTCATCGCACTGCAGGAAGACAATGGATTTGCTGTCTTTGGATGCAAAGTTATTTACATTTAATAATGCATCATTGATTTGGTATTTGGCGCTTCCATATTTGCATTACTGGGAAAGATAAGATGTCGCTCGAACCACTGAAGTCCACTATATGGTAAAAATCCAGCATATTTTCCCTCAAAAACCTCAATGTCTTTTACTAAAGACAGAAATGAACATCTTGGATGGCCAAGGGGAGAGTAAATTATTAGGAAATGTTCATTTTTGAAGTGGAACTTAGGAACTAACTTCAATATATTTCAACCTCAATATATTTCATTATGTTGCGATTTTAAATCCTAATCTAATCATGACAAACTATTATCATTAAAAAGGTCTAAGACTTCTGAATACATATTTCATCACTGCTTTTAGTTATGTACGAAGAGTAATAGAATGAAACACATTTACTTTCACAATACAGCCTGTGGGAGTGTTTGCGCTTGCATATTGAAGTCATAATATAGTCTAAACATGAATCCAGTCACAACAAACTAGATCATTTGACTGATTCATGATCAGTATTACCGAGCAACAGTTATTTATTAATTTGCGACAATGCTTTACAGTTTGAGAATTGTAAAGCATTACTTGCTACAGCAATCCACATGTACTTTAAAAACAAATGTTTTTTTAGAGGCTAAACTCAAATTAAATGCCACCAAACTGCACATGCTACTACAGAATTTTGTCTACTTTTTGAAAATTTGTATGAAAAAATATGATTTATGACCCCAAAAGCATACACAGAAATAGAAGACACCCTTTTATAATGGTCAAAGGAAACTGGATGTGTTGTAATATGCGCTTTAATTCAGAAATGCGCTTAAAAAAATAACTTTAACCCCTTTTAATATCCACTCGAGGGAAACTTCAGTTTATTTTACTACATTGCACACTGCAAAAAATGCTTTTCTTGCTTAGATTTTTTGTCTTGTTTCTAGTCCAAATATCTGAAAATTCCTAAATCAAGAAGAATTTTCAAGACAAACAAAACATATTGTCTTGTTTTGAGAAATAATATGCCAATAATAAGTGAGTTTTTCCTTAAAACAAGCAAAATAATCTGCCAATGGGGTAAGCAAAATAATCTTACGTCAAAAGAAAAAACAAGATTATTTTGCTCACCCCATTGGCAGATTATTTTGCTTGTTTTAAGGAAAAACTCACTTATTATTGGCATATTATTTCTCAAAACAAGACAATATGTTTTGCTTGTCTAGAAAATGCCTCTTGATATAAGAAATTTTTAGATATTTAGACTAGAAACAAGACAAAAAATCTAAGCAAGAAAAGCATTTTTTGCAGTGCAATTAAATCCTGATCTAATCATGACAATCTGTATATCATTTGAAAGGTCTAAGACTTATCAATTCATCTTTTACCACTGTTTGATGTTACTTAGGAAAGCATAATAAATGGAAACACATTAACTCTCAGCCTACAACCTGTTTACATTTTAAAATCATAATATTATAGTCTAAACATGGAGTAATCTAGACAATCTATATATCATTTGAAAGCTTAAAATGACTAGTTTGCATATCTGGTGACGGATTTTTGATGGGTATTACTGCGCTAAAGTTATGTATTCATTTTAAAAGTGGTAAAGCATTACTTTGCTACAGCAATCCACGTGTACATTTTTACATTTTAGGCTAAATTTAAATTAAATACCAACAAACTGCACATACTACTATAGAATTTGATGTCTGCCTTACAATATTTCTCAAAAGTTTGAAAGCAAATATGATTCATAACCCCAAAAACAGACCGAAATAGAGATTGTCCTTATATATTCGTCAAAGGAAACTGGATGTCACCAAAAATATTTGTTTTATTTCAGAAATACACCCTAAAATTACTTTAACCCCTTTTACTGTCCACTAGAGGGACGCTTCAGTTTACTTCACTATATTGTGATTAAATCCTGATCTAATCATGACAAACTATATCGCTGGAAAGGTCTAAGACTTATCAATTCATCTTTTACCACTGTTTGATGTTACTTAGGAAAGCATAAGAAATGGAAACACATTAACTCTCAGTCTACAACTTGTTTACATTTTAAAACCATAATATTATAGTCTAAACATGGAGTAATCAAGACAAACTACATATCATTTATAATCTTAAAATGACTAGTTTGCATATCTGATTACAGATTTTTGATAGATATTACTATGCTACAGTTACATATTAATTTTATAAATGTTAAATCATTACTTTGCTACAGCAATCCACGTGTACATTTTTCATTTTAGGCTAAATTCAAATTAAACTCCACCAAACTGATTATACTATTATAGAATTAGATGTCTGCTTTACAATATTTCTCAAAACTATGAAAAAATATGATTCATATCCATCAAAACATCCGAAAATAAAGGACGCCCTTATATGGTCATCAAAGGAAACTGTATGTGGTGGTCATGTTTGGTACTGCAATCATAATCAAAAGCTACTTTTTGGAGATGATCAACTTTAAACTTGGATTTAGAATTTGCTCCCAATCCCAAAAATTATGTTTGTAGAGTATTGCCCAGCATTTCTTTCTCACCTGTGCCATTAATCTTGGGTTCGCTGAAGGGCGGCAGCACTGGCACTTTTGGCGTCGGAACCGCAAATCCTTGCACACCATCAGTGGACTGCGGTTTTAAAAGAGAAACATGTGTCAGAAAACTGTCTGACTGAAGGAGACTGTTGAATAGTTGAGGGAGTTTACACCAGCACATCTTCAACAATAACACACCTCTTATTGTAGGAGCCACTGAGTCAGTGTGAGAATCCAACACTAAACCAACCTGTTTCTAGAAACGAGTCGGAGAGCTTGTGACGTTCGAGGATACGGATCCTTTCTCTCCGTCTTGCAGATTTGCATAAACTAGGATTATAATTAGGTGCAGAAATCTACAGAGTTTTAAGCCCATTATTCAATCTAATTTTTACTATGTGAATAAAGTGTATATATATATATATATATATATATATATATATATATATATATATATATATATATATATATATATATATATATATATTAGGGCTGCACGATATTGGAAAAGTCTAACATTGCGATATTTTTTTTTTTATTTTGCGATATGTATACAATTTCACCAGATGACTTAATATCTCTATTTGGAAAAAATGTATAATGTTAGACCGACTGCATCTCCAAAAAATCGAATAAACAATCTAATAAAATCGAAAAACAATAAAAGGTCCCCTGACAAACTTTCATTGTGGTCTGTGCTATTTGCAGTGCGTTTCTGTATTTGCATGTGTTGCGAGAATTTTAATTCATCACAACCTATAATCACAATCAAGATACAATTTAAATGAAGTGTTTTTTCGTTTCCCGAGGCTAACGGTGTTCAAGTACAGTAATTAGATAATAAAAACAAAAATAATTCAATAAAATTAATCATAGTAATGGCCACAAATTGTACAATTTCTTATACACAAATGCTTTTAAGGTCATTATACAATCACAGGCATCAAAAACACATGCAAAAGATAAATTATAACACAAACTCATCATTGCATATATCCTGCGATGTGACTATTGCGAACATCGATATCACATTGCGATATCGATGCTGAAACGTAATGTTACTGAATAATATGCTAATGTTTAGATAAATTTGCACAATGCAATTTGATTAATATTTTCAGTCTTTCAGTCGGTGTATTGCATGAGAGAACTGCTGTAGCTTTGTTTAGCAATCCAGTGGTTCCTTCTAATTGGATTTTGATAGTATTTTTAATGCGTTATTGTTTTTTTTTATATGTTAGGGTTTTAGATACCGCATCAAATAGATTTTTAGTTATTCAAACATAATAACTTGCATATTTACATTAAGCTGCAAAAAAGGGTTACTTTAACGGGTATAATAAAATTAAAATACTTTAAAATCAAACAAAATGGTGCTCAGGGGTAGCTTAATGTATCTGTGCTTTTTGGGCAAGGGATTTATCAGAACAAACAAGAAAGTCCAACGCACTCGAAAAATGTGGAAAAAATAGTAAAAAGCCTTTATTTACATGGCTAACACGATATCGATGTTATAAAATGCTATTTAAGTGCCTACGATATCGATATTGTAAAATGTTAATGAAGTACCTACTATATCAATATTGTAAAATATTAATGAAGTACTTATAATATCGATAATGTAAAATGCTATCAAAGTGCTTACGATATCGATGTTGTAAAATGTTATCGAAGTGCCGATATTGATATTGTAAAATGCTATTAAAGTGCCTACGATATCGATATTAAAAAATGTTATTGAAGTGCCTATAATATTGATATTGTATAATGGTATTGAAGTGCTTACGATATCGATATTGTAAAATGCTATCAAAGTGCCTACGATATCGATATTGTAAAATGTTATTGAAGTACCTACGATATCGATATTGTAAAATGCTATCAAAGTGCCTACGATATCGATATTAAAAAATGTTATTGAAGTGCCTATAATATTGATATTGTATAATGGTATTGAAGTGCTTACGATATCGATATTGTAAAATGTTATTGAAGTACCTACGATATCGATATTGTAAAATGCTATCAAAGTGCCTACGATATCGATATTGTATAATGGTATTGAAGTGCCTACGATATCGATATTGTAAAATGCTATCAAAGTGCCTACGATATCGATATTGTAAAATGTTATCGAAGTGCCTACGATATCGATATTGTATAATGTTATTAAAGTGCCTACGATATCGATATTGTTTAATGTTATTGAAGTGCCTACGAAATCGATATTGTAAAATGTTATCGAAGTGCCTACGATATCGATATTGTATAATGGTATTGAAGTGCCTACGATATCGATATTGTAAAATGCTATCAAAGTGCCTACGATATCGATTTTGTTAAAATGTTATCGAAGTGCCTATAATATTGATATTGTATAATGGTATTGAAGTGCCTACGATATCGATATTGTAAAATGTTATTAAAGTGCCTAATATATCAATATTGTAAAATGCTATCAACAACTAATATTACTGTAATTGCTAATAATCACGATATATTAAGTATTTGAACAGCGACCTATGTCTAGCAAAAACACTGGAGAAACTGCTAGAAATATCTAAATTTTCATAAAGTTCCTGATGTGTTTCTGTAATCAGCTGACGCAGTGTTTCAGGGACGCTCCTCAATAACACCCGATAATGTGAATCAGTGTTATGATAACATGTCGGGATGCTTTGGAAATGCTCAGGTGGATAAACATTGCAGTTTCTGGAGAGAACGAGGCATTGAGCATATCCAAAACATGTGTCTTACTTCAGAAATGCACGTAAAATTTACTTAAACCCCTTTAACTGTCCACTAGAGGGACGCTTCAGTTTACTTCACTATATTGTGATTAAATCCTGATCTAATCATGACAAACTGTATATCGGAAGGGTCTAAGATTAATGAACACATGTTTTACCACTGTTTGATGTTATGTAGTAAATATAATATATTAAAAGCCATTAACTCTCAGCCAACAACCTGTTTCCATTGTAAAACCATAATATTATAGTCTAAACATGGAGTAATCATAACAAACTACATATCATTTATAAGCTTAAAATGACTAGTTCGCATATCTGAGGACTGATTTTTAATAGATATTACTGAGCTACAGTTATATATTCATTTTAAAAATCGTAAAGCATTGCTTTGCTACAGCAATCTACATGTACATTTTTTAAAATGTTTTTTAGAGGTTAAATTCAAATTAAATACCACCAAACTGCACATACTACTATAGAATTTGATGTCTACTTCACATAATAGGATTAATATTCCTGTAAACATACACCGAAATAGAGGACGCCTTTATGTGGTCGTCAAATGAAACTGGAAGTCATGTCCTGGTGGTCATGTTTGGTACTGCAACCATATTTGAAAGCTACTTTTTTGGGATAATCAACTTTAAATTATATATATTTTATATATTAAATTATATATATATATTACTTTAAGTCGTTTTTAGGTCTGTGTGAAAACTGATTTCTGCTAAATTGTTGCAAACAATTTATATAGGCTAAATTCAAACAACAGATTAAATTTAGTAATGTTTAACTTAATTTCTTTGTTTAAATTCAGCCCGAATCAAATGTTTCCAACCACTTACTTTAAATAAAAATGTAGTAAATCCAATGAATCTTGTTTTAATCAGTTTATTCAGTGAGACATGGGACTGACGATTGAGGAGTTAATTTGTGGCGTGCATGAAGAGACACACCCCTTCAGGCTTTGTATATGTATTTCAGGTTCTGCTGTCTTTAATAGCAACATCTCTCCAGAAAAACGACTCAACATGACCCAACATTCTTGCATTCGCACAAGGAGAAAAGAAAAGTGATTTAAAATAATATCCGCTCATTACAATAGCTGTGTTTCAGGCCTGGTGTGAAGATTAGTCTGCATTTACACCCCTGACAGATGGGCTTATCCAAAGCAGCTAGCATCAACATAGGAGTGGTGCTTGCTCATGCAAAATAAAGACCGAAGAGATTCCATAGTGGCTAGAAATGCGTCTCGTCAACCAGCAAGAGCAAGTCAAGCAAAAACACAGCTCTTCTCAACCCGACACACGACTGAGGAACACTGAAAAAAGTGTTGCATGCAGAACTGTTGCAAACAATTTATTTGTGTTGAATTAAAACAAACAAATTGAAATTTAATTTGTTTGTTTAAATTCAGCCCAAATAAATTGTTTACAACCACTTAACCTAAAAAATTTAGTAAATCCAAGAAATCATCTTTGAATATTTTTTTTCAGTGAACTATTTACTATTATGGCTGTTATTATAGTACATTTTTAATAATTATGACACTGCAGGACCCTAATCACAGCTTAATATTAACCCTAAATATGAGCAACCATATTAATAGCACAGATGTAAGACACACTACTGGTCAAAGGTTTTAGTTTTTTAACTGTATTATTATTTATAATATTAGTTTTAATAATGTAATAATAATATTAGTTACAATTAAACTCATATTTTTATTATGTAATATAACTGTTTATATTTTAAAATGTACTTTATTTCTGTGATTTCAGAGCTGAACTCGTTTGGCATCATTGCTCCAGTCATACGATCCTTCAAAATTCATTCTAACAGTCTTTTGTTTATTGTTGTTTTGTTGAAAACATGTTGAAATGTTCAGCTTTCTTTAATAGAAATAGACAGTAGTTATCTTCATTTTAAACTATTTGCGTCATTATACACGCCTTTAACCTCACTCTTAATCAAGTTAAAGCATCATTGCTAAATAGCATTATTAATTTTCTTTACTGAATTATAAAAAAGGGAAAATAATTATTTGATTGTAATGCGGGAGGCACGGTGGCTCAGTGGTTAGAACTGTGGACTGGGTCATTTGGTGTTTCTGTGTGGAGTTTGCATGTTCTCCTCATATAGATAGATAGAACGTGCGCAACAACACCGCTCTTCAGTATGCGCACGATGACAACAACAACAACAACCCCCCTTTAAAAAAATGTATCCTGCACATGCCCTTTGGACAGTCTCTGCACGGGCCTGAAATTGATTAGAAGCCAGGGTAAAGTCGTATGTAAAGCCACCGGTGGTTCGTGCCTGCTGATCTGAGTCTCTGGAATCAGTGTCAGCTCTGCGCTGATGCGGGCGTCTTCAGTTTTCCAGGCCTGCAGGTGCTGTTTTGAATACACAGCATTTGTTTGTGTTCAGCAGATCACACCCACATCCCATAATACACAGCGCTCAGCTTAAATCAGCACAAGCTCTTTTAAATAATGCCGATTTCTGTCAATCTCTCAGTGCAAATGAGCCATTCCGGCGTTATGGGTGTGACATTTGCAGTTAAACTCAACACATACATGCACAGAGAGAGTAAATGTTAACATTATATTAAAGCATCTGTTTATATTTAACAAAACTGCTAACCACATGTTTTATATTATTATAGCTAGACAGCTAGCTCTCTGCAACTCTCACATGGTCACCCACTGAAGCTAAGCAGGGCTGCACCCGGTCAGTACCTGGATGGGAGACCACATGGGAGAGCTGGGTTGCTGCCGGAAGTGGTGTTAGTGAGGCCAGCAGGGGGCGCTCAACCTGCGGTCTGTGTGGGTCCTAATGCCCCAGTATAGTGACGGGGACTCTATACTGCTCAGTGAACGCCGTCTTTTGGATGAGACGTTAAACTGAGGTCCTGACTCTCTGTGGTCGTTAAAAATTCCAGGATGTCCTTCGAAAAAGAGTAGGGGTTTAACCCTGGCATCCTGGCCAAATCTGCCCTCTGTCCATCATGGCCTCCTAACCCTCCCCATATCATGATTGGCTTCATCACTCTGTCTCCTCTCCACCAATCAGCTGGTGTGTGGTGTGCGGTCTGGCGCAAAATGGCTGCCGTCGCGTCATCCAGGTGAATGCTGCACACTGGTGGTGGATGAGGAGATCCCCCCATTGTGTAAAGCGCTTTGAGTGCACAGAAAAGCGCTATATAAATGTAACGAATTATTATTATTAATATTATTATAAATGAGGGAAATAAACATATTAATATATTAATAACATAATTAACATATTAATATTGAGATAATGAGATCAGCAGGATATTCCTTGCATTTATGAGGAAAGAGCCTGCTTATGGAGGTGACGGGTGTGAAGTTGGGACTAAATAAAAAATGATTGTTTTAAAACATTGACATTGACATTTATGAGTGCCGTAAAACACAAGCCTACACAAACAACCTAGAAAGGGTTTCGCTATTCTGCTGAAAACTTTATTTATTTTTATGCCAAAACTGACTAATCATCAAATAATCCTGAAAAACAAAGTACTCAACTGTTGATAAATATTGATGAAAATAATGATGATAATAATAATGAACGTTTGTTGAACATTAAATCAACATATTATATTGGAGAGATTGAGATCCTCAGGAATAACCTATTTGTGGCATTATAAACGTCTTTATTCTTTTAATTAAATTTGTTGGAGCCGTAGGTTTATTTATTTCTTTATTATTATTATTATTATTTCATTTATTTATTGATTTACTTTATTCTTTGCCTTTTGCTGCTATACTTGTCTACTGATACATTTGTCTTTGCCCTTTTTTGTTTACGTGGTATGTTCATTAAAACCAATAAAAAAACAAAAAATAAAAAATTTGTTGGAGCTATTTATGGGTTGCAATTTTCTTTCGCACCACTAGAGGGTGTATATGGTATTTATGCTCTCCTCACGACGAGCTGAGGGGCGTAGAAGAAGGTCCAACAAACTTTTTGACCGTCATGGCTGTGAGAACGGGTTTATATTTGATTTGATGTTTACTTTTTTTTAATTTTGACAAAATGGACAATAAATGGATTGGAATATCCAACTTTATTTGCAAGGATATGGACATTTCACTTTTTTTATTGACCCGTTCAAGCAACAAACACGTCAGAACCAACAACCAAAATATTCGCATCTACAAATTTAATGCATCTTTGCTAAATAAAATCATTAATTGTGATGATTTGTTTACCAAATTTAAAAGAAGAAAGATAATGGTACAGTGCGTAGTGTTACAAATGCGCTTAAATTCAGATTAACCCATAAGAACCCGGACTGATTTCTCCTTCTAGGAAAATTATGGGGCATATAATACTGACCAAATGGACCACTTATAACATGTTTCTACAGTTGTTTTTGAAATGCAACCCCTCTTAGTGAAAGATCTGTAATGTTACATATATGAAATGTTACAAAATACATTTCATTAACAATATATTTAAAGTGACATTATTTACATTTTTTTTGTTAATATATGCTTTGAAAAGAGCAGTAGAAAATATAGAACGCTAAAATAATTTAATCAGCTAAATTAATTGAGCAGTTGGTACTATTTTACTTAATGTGACAAATATGTCGCATCAAAGTTCCACCTACTGTTTTAAGGTTAACAGCCCGATGTCGGGCTGTTAAATCTTCGTACCTTGATTTATATCATTTTGTTCAAGAAATGTATTAAAATCACGGTACTTGTATTCTACGATGTGTTAATAAAATATCTGAATAGTTAAATGGGTCAAAACATACCTTTAATAATAAAAACAAGAATATTTAAAAGTTGATGACACTGCAACATGTGCTCCCCACACAGTCCACCGTTTTGGACATGTTGCCATGGCAACAAAAATACACACATTCTCACGTGACTGAAGCTGGATGTTGCTTATACGTCACTTTGAGACTTCCCAAGTTGAAAATGAGGAATAATGCTTTAAAAAGACCTTTCCAGATGATCACTATTGTTTGCGACACCCGCGTCACAGTGGGTTCTTATGGGAAATGCGGATCTTTCTTTCTAATCATCAAAGAATCTGGATTTAAAAAAATTACTCAACTGTTAATAAATAATAATGAACGTTTGTCGAACATTAAATCAACATATTATATTGGAGAGATTCAGATCATCAGGAATAACCTATTTGTGGCATTATAAACATCTTTATCCTCACTTTTAATTAATTTAATGCATCTTTGCTAAATAAAATCATAAATATTGATGATTTCTTTACCAAATTAAAATAAGATAATGGTATAGTGCGTAATGTTAAAATGCTTTTTAATTTAGATAAATGCTAATGATAATGTCTTTCTAATCATGTAAGAAGCATGGTAAAAATTACTCAACTGTTAATGAATAATGATAACAATAATAATAATAAGCATTATATTGGCATCTTCCATTGGAGAAATTCACATCATTAGGAATGAATGGCGAATGCTCTCAGTGGCTGACACACAATATTTTACCATGTTTACCGTGATTGGCTCGTCACCAGGGCGATGTGCGTTCATGTGCGCTTTGTTCTGTCAGAGTGAAAGTGTGTTTATATGCTGAGGGTGTGTGCGTTTGTCCTCAAGCCAAAGGTGTGTCTCTTAGTACAGGCATACTTCTCTGCATTGTCAGGGAAATGCATTTAAACTAAGACTGTTCAGATTGCGTGGCAGTAATTGATGGACACCGCAAAAAATGCAATAGTGTACTATTATATTGTCCTATTACAACACTATTAGTGTTATACAGTGCTATTTTTGGTCTTGTTTCCAGTCCGAAGTCTTAAATAAAGAGACATGTAAAAGATATTGTGTTGTTTTCCCTAAAAACAAGCAAAATAATCTGCCAATAGGGTACGTGAAATCTATTTTAAAGCTAAAACTAGATTACTTTGCTGACCTCATTGGCAGATTATTTAGCTTGTTTTAAGGAAAAACTCACTTTGACTCATTATTTCTGAAAACAAAACAACTTATTTGGACTTTAAATAAGACGACGACTCTGCAAGGAAAACATGCTTGTGTTTCTTCTAGGTGCTTTCACACCTGTGAACCGATTCAGTTGTTCTGAAACAGAGATTACAATTGTTACATTGTTGCTCTTTGCTCTTGGAGCGGTTCGCTTTCACACTGCAAAGTTTCTAATCGGACCAAAAGAGCTAAAACAAGTCACGTGTGAGTAAACTCTCCTCACATTGGTCAGAGTGTCAGGGTTTATTTTGCAGAGTCCCGCTCAGCTGTCAGGAGAGGTGGTGGTTTGGTGGTGATTGACAGGGTGCGCGCGCGCGACGTGTCTGAGGAGAGGTGCGGTGGGGAGAGGTGAGAAGGGTGCGCGACGATGCCTATTTGAGGACCGGGAGGGAGACGTGAGATTACCGGGAGATCATCACTCGTTTGCGGGCATCCAGAGACTCGCGAAACTTCCCACCCTACTCATAATTCTCTCTTAATATAGCTGTATGCCTATTACATATCCATAAAACACTGTGATATAACCGCGCTCGGATCAGATCGCTTTCTCACTGCAATCGAACCGCTCCAGGGTTTGTTTCAATCGAGCCGAGACCACCTCACTCAGGCGATCTCGGAGCGATTACTTTGGCGCAGAACAGAGCGCGATTGCCCTTTTCACATATGCCAAACGAACCGCGCTAACTGGGCAAACGAGACACGTTCCCAAACAAAAGTGTAGGTGTGAAAGCACCCCTAGTGAAAGAATACATCTTCATCTACCACGGTATTTACATGGTACCACAAGGTGCTTCAAAAACGAATATACATTCCAAAATTGGCACAAGTATAATGCATAAACTAAAATGTCATTATATCATGGGACCACACGCAAAAACAAAGCATTGCCCTGGTAAATGCCCAAACAACATGCTGTTTACACACCATATATCAGTCCATGTAGGATTTTGCTGACATTTTTTTATTTTATTAGATAGATAGATAGATAGATAGATAGATAGATGGATGGATAGATAGATAGATAGATAGATAGATAGATAGATAGATAGATAGATAGATAGATAGATAGATAGATAGATAGATAGACGGACGGACGGGTTGATAGATATCTGAGGCCTTAAATGACTGATTTTGTGGCTGCATTTTCAAAATCTATGGTATTATTTACTTCAGTTCTTGTGTTTTGCTGTAAATAATATACATAAAAATCCCCTGAATTCCTTAAGAAACTGATAAATGTAATTTTTTTTTAATATGACATACTTTAAGCTTGTTTTTTTTTTGGACATTTACCAGGATTATGTGCTGTTATAAAACACACACCATTGTTTTAGCCTTCTTTGTTGCAGTAATACAGTGTTATAATTGTGGATCCATGAACAGATATCAAGGGTTGCCATAATACATCCCAAAAAATACACTACAACTGTTTTTTAGTAACACTAAGACAGCTTAAACACAATTTTCTGTGTTTGCTTTTATTCTAAAAACTTAAATCCGTGTGTGTTTACTTTTATATTATAGTCTGGCGTGCTTTTGACATACCGTGAAGTGTTTGACAGTCGGTCTCGAGCGAACTTTGGCGGTTCCAGATTCTGGGATGGCAGCAGAGTCCAACATCAGTTCTAGGTTACCTTTTAAAAAAAAAAGCATGAACAATTAATTACGATGTTTACCTGGTTAGCATGGCTAAACTAGCAGCCCGTATGGTTCAAAGTCACTGCGCAACAACACGTGACACGTGTAGAATAACAACGTCAGGTGCATTTGCGTTATTGCAGGTCAAAGGTCAGTGTTTGCTTAGCGTTCTTCCAAACACACTCAAATCTAAATTTACATTCACGTTTACGTCATTTTGCTGTTATCCAACATGACTGCGTTGTTTCAGATCATTTCTGAGCGAGTGTCCCTGATCTACAGTCTACAATCTCGTAATATGAGATAGATTATCTATTAGCTCGTTCATTGACCGCTTTAAATGTGTTAATGATGTGATTAGCACTGAGATGAGCGTCGTCAAACCTTACAAACAGGAAGTTTGACCTGATTTATGACGCCAGAGATCATGTTATCTGATCTTCCTTTGTAATATAGGTAAGATGTGCATAAACAGGCGAGTCGTTTAATATGACCAGTGTTAAAGCCCAGAAATGCGATGATGATGATAATGATGTAAAACGGATAAACTAAAGCCTGTTCACATATTTGGCTCACAAACAAACAAATAAGGCAAACAAAAAAAAACATTTGAGCATTTATGAGCAACATTATATTCATACATGGATAGTTTTACTATAGTAAACTGTGTATTGGTGTATGTTTTTAGAAAACGTGTTGAGTAATTTGTTTATTATCTAGCTTTAAATGATAGAATCACCACAACAGATTAATTCAAGTGCTTTTGGATGTTTCAGAAGCATATTATTTACTATATAAATGACTGTAGTATTTTGGGTTGTCATGGTGTCTAATAAACATGGCTGGCTACCATGGTATAAGTATGAAAACATGGTATTACAATGTTATTATATTTCTAACATAGTTGTATGACGGTGTTATACATGTTATAAATCCGCATAGATGTTGGATTATTATGTAATATTTCCAAAAAACAGAGTTATGTGTCAGTGTAATCGGACACGTAGCTTGTCAACTTAAGAAAACACCGCTTTGTAAGCGGTTTCACTTTTAATCCATCAGGAAACAACTGTTTTAAACACAAACTTACAAATTAAACACGAACCTCCGTGTTTTAGAGTGTTTTTCTTGCGTTTAAAGGTGTTTTTAGGGGAGCTGTTGCGCAGAAGAGCGACGCGCAGGTTCAGAGGTCACCTGAAGAACACCTCTTTAACGGACACTGGTTCTGTTGAGCTGAACGCGAGAGTGAGTTCTGCTTCTCTTACCCATCTCCTTGTTAATATCCACATTTGTGTCGTACAGAGAGTGGTTCTTCCGGCTCAGGAAGTGCAGCGGTCCTTTCTTCATGGCTGTGGTCAGAGTGAGTCCGTTGATTTTAACATCAGCGTGATTTCATGATTTCAGAGTTTGAGCGAGTGTTTCCAGTCCCGTCACTGAATCACAAACACTGAGAGCAGAAAATGGCCCCAGAGCCGCCCGACAGAGACCACGCCCACTCAAGACAGGTGAACACACACACACACACACCTTAAAGAATTCA
>NC_133197.1:1205000-1215000 GCF_049306965.1 Danio rerio
TCTCTGTAAGCAGCAGGTAATTCACTGTAATTTCCAGAGCGGAAAGTTCAGCCCTGAGGGTGACGTCAGTGCTAATTGGCCGGGACAGAGGCTCGTCCTGTCCCGCCGAGTGCCGTCCCGCTGGCTGATCTGATCTGATCTGCAGTGTGAGAGCGAGCCGTGCACCGTCCTGACGCTCCTCAGCATGGGGAACTCCTCCAGCATGTCCGCCACCGAGCTCAGCGCCTGCAAATGCCACCAGTGGTACCGCAAGTTCATGACCGAGTGTCCGTCCGGCCAGCTCACCTTCTACGAGTTCAAGAAGTTCTTCGGCCTCAAGAATCTGTCCGAGAAATCGAACGCATACGTCAATACCATGTTCAAGACCTTCGACATTGACGACGTAAGACAATACGATATTGTTCTCAGTTTTATTGACTGTTATTATTAGTACCGCTATTATGTTTGCTGTTTATACGGTGATTTTATTTGTGTGTGAATTTAGAAATTATCATTGTATGATATGCAGCAAACAACATCGATAATTATTTAAGCAGAACATTACAATGACGATTATCACTGCACTTTTGGACACTGTTAACATAGGGCTTCCTTGTTTTGACAGTTTTGACTGGCGTTTGTGGGAAATTTTATATTATATTTTACAAATTGTACTATTATGTTTGATGTTTATATATTATTAATTTGTGTGTGAATTTAGAAAATATCACTGTAAGATATGCACCAAATAACGTTGATAATTATTTAAGCAGAAGATTAGAATGACGATTATCACGGCAAATTCAGCAAAGAGACTCAACTGCACTTCTGGATACTGTTAACATAGGGCTTCCTTTTGGCACAGTACAGTTTTGATTGGCATTTGTAGCAAATTTTACAGTATATTTTACAAACTGTACTATTATTTTTGCGCTTTATATATAATTTATTTTTGTGTGAATTTAGAGAATATCGTTGTAAGATATGCACCAAACGTCGATAATTCATGCAGAAGATTTGAAAAGCCACTAATTTAGTTTTTTTCCCCCTTAAAAAAAATATGTTCGCAGTTTGTTCAAACTACTTATTTCAAATGGGCTGAAACGACTCAATTATTGAGGTTTTTGCAGGAATAACTTAATTGTTTCAGGTTCAATCCACTTACATTTATAAAAGCTAATAAGTTGACTTAATTCCTTCATGTTTCCGCAACATAAATGGATTGTGTGGAGCTCAGCATTTTCAGCAGTAAAGATTTGTTTATAGTTTATTAAGAAATAGCCTACATCCTCGATTGCATCACAGACCCCAAACAAAACGGGGCACCCAGGGTTACGTTAATCTAAGCTTGCCAGATTGGGCAGATTTACACTCAAGTTTTTCCTACGATAATGGATGAGATTTTGAAGATGTAAAGCTGCACATTAATTTGATTTCATTAATTATTGTGTCAACGGTAGGTATGGGCTGGTATAAGATTCTGATGGTATGATAACCTTGGATAAAAATTACACTGTATGACGGTATTGTGATTACTGCTCTATATTCTTTTTATTACTTTTTTCCCGTTTGAGCACAATAAATTTTATTTTGAGAAACATTAAAATATTTTGGCGCAGTAAATGTGTCAGGATAAATGAATTATTGAATTTTGCTGCCTTCATTTGTTTCAAAAACAGATTTTTTTTTCTGCTGGAGATACTGTTGTCCTAAAAAAATAAAAAAAAAATCATACTCATACCTCAGGATTGTTACTACAGATAAGCGGTTTTAAAACCTTGACTATTCCAAACCCTGAAAATACCTTGAAAACAGTCATCATCCCTTGCCTAATCTACGGTGGAAGGAGCCGGCTATCATGGATTGCTTGTTTACAGCACAATACGAAGGTAAGCAGCAGCCCAAATGACGCATGCTCAGATGTTATGATGTGTGCATGAGTGTGTGATTACTGTCAACCACCAATTATTAGCAACAGCCAAATAGTCTCACACAGTATTTGACATACTCTGCCCCGCTCTGTTGTTAATATGAATAATGACATTTTTAGGCTGTTTTCTCTTTAAACAGCTCTGGTTAACTTCGAAATGAATCAGATGGTAAATCAGGACAGTGTTAGCAAGCACTGCTGTCTCTGAGTTCCAATGCAAAGCTGTAATGTTGAAGGAGCAGAGGAAGTGTGGAATGTTTAATGTTCAGTCAGTCATTTTCTTTTCAGCTTAGTCCCTTTATTAATCAGGGCTCGCCACAGCAGAATGAACCGCCAACTTATCCAGCACATGTTTTTTTTTTTTTTACTGGTTTTTCACCTTTAAATTGGATAGGACAGTGAAGGTTACAGACAGGTAGGGATTGAGAGCAATGAGAGGGGGTAGGGTTGGCAAAGGACCTCGAGCTGGAAACCAGCATGTGTTTTTATGCAGTGCATGCCCTCCCAGCTGCAACCCATCACTGGGAAACATTCATTCCTTCCTTTTCTTTTCGGCTTAGTCCCTTTATTAATCAAGGGTCGCCACGGTGGAATGAACCGCCTGGGAAACATGTTTAAAAAATGACTTTTTATTTTTAAATATTACTCAAGAGTTACTGTAATATGCTGGGAGGACATTGTTGGATAAATTAGTCCTCAAATTTCACCATTTTACTGTTGAAATTGTGCTTTCATTTGTTAGTTGTACTTTAAAATGCTTTACATTAGTGATCACTCATTATTTTACATGGCCACTGTGGTGAAATGACTCTTAATAACATTGGTTTATGCCATTCTTTCTGCAGGGAATGCTTTCGGTGGCTTTTTTGACTGGATATTGATGACCCAATCTGGCAACCAACCGAGTAGCTGAGCACTGGATATTTTATTTCTCTGAAAAACAGGAAAATACAGGTTTGTGCGCATTTTATTTAAGGGATATAATATGTACTATGCTGGAAATGGTTTGTTTTATAAAGATATATGTCATAAGTGTCCTGCAAGGAAGAAAAAAGATGTTTTATTATGATTGTTTTAAGATGCTAAATGTATAGTCCATATATTAAATCTGCACTGTTTGTTCATGGACAGGTTTCTGAGTCAAACACTCGAGCCCAGGACACCGGGTCAAGCAAACACGCTGGAAACTGGACTATATCAGTGGTTCTCGAAGTCGGGGGTCGTCTGGTGATTTCCAAAAATCTATTTATTTTTATTAAACCATAAGAATCACCATGCTTTATCCATAACCTCCTGAAGAGAGAAAAAAAAATCGCTTATAGTTACTGTATTGTAGCTTATAGTTACTAGTTCTGTTGGATTGCGAGCTCTAGGGTAATTACATTATATTAAAGACACGGCAACAGCGTCAGATGAAGCAGATTGATTTTATAACACCAGGGTAACATTTCTGGCACATTTACAGCACTGACATACATTAAAGAAAACTAAATGAAGAGTAGACTTTGGTCTATTGGTGTGCGAGCATGCAGGGTTTCTGTGTTTATAACCACCTCAGAGGATACTGGGGCTCGCGAGTCACTGGCATTGTCATTTTGGGGGTCGCGAGCTGAAAAGTTTGTGAACTCCCGGACTCTGAAAAACCTCTGAATGCCATCTGAAATGTTCTCCTGAAATGAGTATTTCCTCATCCTCCTGTGTTTATGTTCAGTTATTTCTCTTGAAAGTCAATGAAAAGACCTTATTCATCACTATAAAGGTCAAATCGCTGAGCCGACACACACGAGTCTGAGAACAATGCTAATGCTAGGAGAAAATATCAAGTGGCTTTTAGAGGATTGTGCATCTGAACTCTTCACATATTGAATTATTTTCCATCTAAAATGGCTGTTAATTGAATGTAACGCCTTTATACATGTTTAAACTCTAGCTGCGTCCCAAATCGCATACTTATGCACTATTCTACGCCATTTTGTAGTATTAATAGTGTAAGTAGTGTGTTCACACTGAAAACTCTAAAAATAATAAGTGCACTTTAATTACCCGGATGATGCACTCATTCAGCCGCTAAAGTGAAGTGTGTAATGATGGACACTTCACGCACTCAACGACCACAGGTTTGCTTACGTAGCGGAAGGGGCGGAGCTATCGGACGCACATGTTGAATGACTTTATTTATTTTGGATGGTGAAAGCAAAATTCTTCTACGAGAGTGATTATAGCACCTCCCGATGGTGAATGCGGTTATACTCACGGCAGGTATTATTTGATAATTCTGTTGTTTATTTCACTGATTTGGCGACCGTCAAACGTCATCAGGGAAACGGTTTGAATTTCCGCTTAGTAAAAAAACATTAGTGTGCCATTTGGGACAACACTACATACATATACTATCCTGTTGAGTGGGTAAGTGCATAAGTACATAGTGCATGAGTGCATAGTGTATAGTGTGCCATTTGGGACGCAGCTGCTGTCTTGTTTACGCTGTACCTATTGGAAATAAAGATAACACGTAAATAATGATGTTCAAGTTTATTTGTGAGCTAAAAAAGCGGGCTTTTATTGTTTAATATTGTTTATATGCCTTGCTCATAGTAGAGGAACTAAATAAAATCAAAAATCCAGCTCGATAACATCACAGCACTGCGTAAAACTCATTCTGCTTGTGATTAAATGCACTTCTAAAAGCCAGCGCTGTGTGTGTTATAGCTACTATTAAATATGCACCAGCTTTATTTAGATATTTATTTATTCATTTGCATGCACAGCCTGAATTATTGAAGAGTTTACTGAGTATATGACATTAAGCGTGAGGATGCAGGCGGATCTAACTTGTAACTTTATCCGTGAGCCTCTCTCTCTCTCTGTATGTGTGTGTGTGTGTGTGTGTGTGTGTTGGAGGTGAGTAACGAGATTTGTGTTAATACAGTAAACTGAGAGCAAACAGCAGAACTGCACAAGGTCGGAGATCTGGACTCAGAGCCGGTAATCTGGTTAGCAGAGGGGATCGCCCTGCTTTATTTCTGCTTTCCTTCACGTCACGGCACTTTCCACGAAAAACACTAGAGAGTCGAGCGGCGGGGATTAACCCAAAAACCCTGCCATTAGCCTACATTCCTAGCTAGACAGAGGTGATTTAGGCTGTATATTAAAGCTGCTGAATGTCAGTGTTTGACTCTTCTAAAGCATATAAGCAGCATCATATGTGTGGAGATATTCAGACACATGCTCAGTGAACGTGCTGGTTTATCTGGAAAACACTGCTGAAGTCAGATATTCTGCTGGGAACATGTGTGTTATGTGCTGGAACGTCTGCCTTTGTTTTGGTCATTTAACCCGCCCAATGCCACTTCAGCCAATCATATTTCAGCACCGCGGGTTGCCAGATGGTTAAAAACAGCGCATTTCATTCATTCATTTATTCAGTCAGTGATGAAGGCTCTCTAAGTATGTGTCCGTGACTGAAATGTGACCTCTGGTGGACAGTAGCAGACTCTGAAATGAGATGCAGATTCAGAGTTCCACATGAGGTTATTAATTAGCAAATAATATTAATATTACGTTTCCCAGAGATGGGTTGCAGCTGGTAGGGCATCTGCTGCGTAAAAACGTGCAGGATAAGTTGGCGGGTCATTCCGCTGTGGTGACCCTGGATTAATAAAGGGACTAAGCCGACAAGAAAATGAATGAATATTATGAGTGTAAACATTATGTGAGCAAGTTACAGTGTCCTAACAACACGCTACGTGACGAGATTGTAAATGACCTATTTTTTTATTTATTTTGTAGGGGAGCGTAATAGGTTTGAATGGTGCTCGAATGTATTACAGTGGATTTTATTTTGAAATTGTATGCTTCATACTGACGGACTTTTATTATGAAACTTACCTCCCTGCGTTAGTAGTTCCGGTAAAAGGTTCACGCAAAAGTGCGCCAAAGAGCGGATGGAGATCGCTACTTTTCTGAAGACAGCAAGTCTCATTCAAGTGTGCCGCAAGCCTACGTTTGAGTGAAGGTTTCGGCCGTTAGATCGCCCCCTGGGGGCTGGCTGCAGTACAAGTCATAAAGCCCGCCTCCTCCGTGTTAATGAAGGAGACTTGAGCCCAAATAAAAAAAAATATTACACTTGCAATAAAATGTCCCGAAAGATGGTTCTGGTGGATTAAGGCACTGGTTATTGTGCTGAAATAGGTGCAGATCTTCATTTGTGTAAACAGTTTGTTTTTAGCAGTAATTTAATGCTGGGCGTGTCATCGTGATTGACAGCTGTGATTGACAGTTTCTCAAAGCGCGGCGTCTGAGCTTCGGCAGGAGACTGAAATGTTATTATTCGATTTCTGTCTTATTTTACCATGACAAGATGAGTTCAGCAGTAAACTATAGTTTCTGACATACATGATCCTGGTGGAACACTGTTTATTCGCTAAGTTCAGGGCTTTTTTCGGGCTTTATTAGTTTGCTGATACACGCCTAACCACCCAGATAGCAAAACACAGTTCCGGCTAGATTCTCGCCTGCCGGAGACTTATCTCTTAGAGCTCAGACTGACTAATGTTACCTCTGCTGGACCTACTCCGGATGCCTGGACTCACTGCCCGATTCCAGTCCGAGTCAATCGAGCCAGATGCGGCGGCCGAGCGAGCAGGCGCTGCCGCATGCGAACCGGAATCAGCCCGCGACGCCGCGAGTAAGTTATGCGCTGCGGCCTGGAGCTGGCGCGATTGAATATATAAAACCCTCATATTTGTTAACGTTATTACATCCATTTGTGTTGATATGACAGCAAACGCATGCTGAGAAGTTCGGGGGGCGTAGTTGATTTTACATAAAGCGTTTGATTGGAAGCTCGACTCTGCTCATTTTCGCGGCTCCTCCTCTGGCTCCATCAGACAGTCCTTCTGCGCATGTCAAGGCTCCAATTTCAGCAGTCTTTTGCGACAGTTTGTGCCCGTCAAGCAGGCGTTTTGCCCTCAAGGCGTTCAATGGGAAAAAGGGCTGTCGCGTCGTCCATATTTTTTACAGTCATTGGTCTCATTACATGAGAAAAGGTTCAATATTGTATGCTTTAGCACTCTCCGAAGAGGCACAAGGTTAGTGTTTTCATAATACTGTATATATTGTGTGTTTTAGCCTTGTGTGGAAGCATTTAGAATATAATAGTAAGCAGCTAAGTTTGCATTTAAGCTAATTCATGCACTATTGTATTAATGTATTTTTGTTGTATTCTGTTTAGCTCTTACGTTGGTGTTTGATTCAATAAATCAATAAAACCATCAGTTAAATCTTGACCATCAATCGGGGAGGACGCTACGAGATACACACTGTAAAGCAGTTTGGCCTTTCAGAGGCACAGAATAGTGCGCTCACTGCACTCCAGTGAAATGGTGAGGTTTATAATCTAATGCAGTGGTTCTCAACTGGTTTGGCCATGGGACCCACATTTCTATATGGTCATCAAGCCCAAATGTTTAGGAACTATCATATAGTTTTAGGTATTATAATTCATTTGTATTTATTTGTAAACCTGCACAAGTAGTGACAGGTAAATGATAGGATATTCACCAAGACTTACAAATAAACTATATTTTATTGCTGTCATTTTAAAAAAAGGTATCAAGCTATAGAAATATTACAAAGTAACAATGACAAAGACTGTAAACAGAGGTTCGGGCATAGGCGCCCCGTCCTGGAGGGCCGGAGTCCTGCATATTTTAGTTCCAACCCCAATTAAACACACCTGAACCAGCTAATCAGGCTCTGTCTAGGTAAATAAAGGCTGTTTCTCAATATGCGTTATTTGTTGGTTGATTGATTGATTGATTGGTTGATTGATTGATTGATTTGATTGATTGATTGATTGATTGATTGATTGATTGATTGATTGATTGATTGATTGGTTGATTTGATTGGTTGATTGATTGATTTGATTGGCTGATTGATTAATCAATTAATTTGTTGGTTGATTGATTGATTGGTTGGTTGATTGACTGATTTAATTGATTTGATTTATTTGATTGATTGATTGATTGATTGATTTGATTGATTGATTGATTAATTTGATTGATTGATTGATTGATTGATTGATTTGATTGGTTGGTTGATTGATTGATTTGATTGATTGATTGATTGATTGATTGATTGATTGATTGATTAATTGATTAATTTGTTGGTTGATTGATTGATTTGATTGATTGATTGATTGATTGATTTGATTGGTTGGTTGATTGATTGATTTGATTGATTGATTGATTGATTAATTGATTGATTTGTTGGTTGATTGATTGATTGGTTGATTGATTGATTTGATTGATTGATTGATTTGATTGATTTATTTGATTGATTGATTGATTTGATTGATTGATTTATTGACTGGTTGATTGATTGGTTGATTGATTGATTGATTTGATTAATTTATTTGATTGATTGTTTGATTGACTGGTTGATTGATTGGTTGATTGATTGATTAATTGATTGATTTGTTGGTTGATTGATTGATTGGTTGATTGATTGATTTGATTGATTGATTTATTTGATTGATTGATTGATTGACTGGTTGATTGATTGGTTGATTGATTGATTGATTTGATTGATTTATTTGATTGATTGATTGATTGACTGGTTGATTGATTGGTTGATTGATTGATTTGATTATTTGATTGATTGATTGATTGATTGATTGATTGATTTGATTGATTGATTGACTGGTTGATTGATTGGTTGATTGATTGATTGATTGATTTGATTGATTGGTTTACCTGATTTAAAGGATGGTTCACGCACATCCAAAGCTTTTATGCAAGCTTTGGATATTTAAATCAGGTTTATTTCATCTTCTAAATGTGAAGTCAGTTTTGGAGACATTAGATTTTAGATATCCTTAAAGCACACTGATCTAACAAGCTTTACTTCATTTTTGAGCGCAGGTCAAACTCAGTTCCTAAAGGGCCGCAGCTCTGCACAGTTTAGTTCCAGCCCTAATTAAACACACCTGATCAAACTAATTGAGTCCTTCAGGCTGGTTTGAAATCTACAGGTAAGTGTGTTGGAGCAGGGTTGGAACTAAACTGTGCAGGGCTTCAGCCCTCCAGGAATTGAGTTTGACACCCCTGTTTTAGAGGATCTTTCAAATGACGTGTGCATGCATTATTGCCTCATGTGTTTGTTTGTGTATGTGTGTTCAGGATGGCTGTATTGATTTCATGGAGTATGTGGCAGCTCTGAGTCTGGTCCTGAAAGGCGGTGTTCAGCAGAAGCTGCGCTGGTATTTCAAGCTCTTCGATATGGACGGCAGCGGCTGTATCGACAAGGACGAACTGCTGCTCATCTTCAAGGTATCCTGTTAAAGCAGGAGTTCCTACGGAAAAATGTAAACTCTGTCATCATTTGCTATATATTTCCTTCACTTGCTCTAAACCTGTTTGAGTTTCTTTCTTCTGTTGAACATAAAGGAAGATATATTGAGAAAGCTGAAAGCCTGTAACCACTGACTTGCATAGTATTTATTTCTCCTTATGTGGATGTCAATGGTTACAGTTTCCTTGAAATATCTTCATTTGTGTTCAACAGACGCTTATAAAGGTTTATAACCAACTGAGGGAGAGTAAATAGTGTGTACATTAAAAATGTGTGGGTGAACTGACCCTTTAAACTCAGTGGCGTCTGTGCGGCTCTCTGGCGCCATCTGCCGGTCCCATCGCGTTTCATTATCAAGCCTATTATTCATTAAAGCAAAATAAAAAAAAATGAAATGATCCATTGAAGCTTTATATTAATAATAAGATTATAAAAATAAAAAATGACTTTTTGATATTGTTTTTGTTAGCAAGATTATAATGTGAAACGTATTCGTTGGATGTCTTCAGCAACAGTGGTGAGGGCTTAAATCAGGGTTGAAATTTAAAAAATATTTAAATATTAAATATTTAATAAAAATATTAACAAACATTTTGTTCTGATTCTTGATTCCAACATGAAAAAGTAGTTTATAGTAATTTAGTGTCTATAGTGGTTTTGAACTATATCATACTGTATTATAGATAATAGTATTTATAAGTCTTTATTAACAATTGCTCCAGCAAACTGTAATAAATG
>NC_133197.1:1220000-1247500 GCF_049306965.1 Danio rerio
GAGATGAATTCTTGAGTTAATATAGAGCTCTATGTCTTGTCTAAGGGATAAATATTCTGATATATTTTCTTAAGACTTGCAAAATGCCAAATGTGAGTATAAATCTGCAGTGGTGAATCTGAAAGAGCGTGCCGTTAATGAGCAGTTAGCGGTGCGCTTTCTGTAATGATGCCTGTGAATGCTGATTTAGCATGATCTCCCAAATGCACAGACTGCACTGTAATGATAAGCATGCTGAAGTGGTGAAGTTGCGAGTGGCTCATGATGAGCATTTATATACAGGCTGCGAATTAAACAGTAAATTGTATTGAATTATGCATCGGGGAAGGGGTTCGCTTTTCTTAAACGTACTCTGTGATGATAGATTGTCTAATACATGCTGCAGTGAATCAAATGTATGTTTTTAAATAAATTACATCTAATTCATGAATAAAACGTATTTAAGTTTTCAGCGTTTTAAAGGATATTTAGTGTATTTTGACCTGCAGTAACATCTGATTAGCTATTTCAGAGGCTACTGTTGGTCAAACTACAAACTATGCGTCTAATATTACTTTACTTTTACGCGATATTTAGAAACAAGCACATATTTTATGAGAAAAGTAACTTGTGAACACTTCTGATGTCCATCGGGGCTCTGAATTTTCCGTTTTCTGCATATTTCCCCACATGGACTGATTGATTAGTGTGATTATTCACTCACAATGGTTTGCACCATTATAGGGGTGGTCAAATGTACATTTATTTTAATTATTAATATTTTTATTTAAAATACAGATCAGAGAAAACAATTTCTCACTGTATTAAAGGCCTGACCCCTATATACATCTTGTTTTGATTTCTTCAGTGGGGATCAAGCATTAATTATGACTTAATTAGGGTTAAACAACCCCCCCCCCCCCCAAACCCTCCTGTAATTCACACCCTGACATTACCATGTCTCAAGAGTTGTAGTTTAGTAAATCTGCTGTGGACAATAAGAATTAATCTCAGAAGATCCGTTCATCTGTGGTTTTCCACCAGCATGTCAGCTCCGGTTTAACATTGGAAAGCAAAGAAATATTAATACTTGTTAGTTTGTCATTTTGAACTCTTTCTCCACCATTGAGCAGAGAACTCGTCTATTAGGAGAAACTGAAGAGTTTTAGGTGTGTTAGGTGCATTGCAGTATAGGAATCCCTAATGCAGGTCCTGAATCATTTACTATATACTTCAGTCTGTGTCTGCTGGGTGTGAAATAGAAGATAATCTGACAAAGTGAAAGCACATTTGCTTAACATTAACATTAAGAGAGTGATGAAACTATACTTTGGCGTACTTGCATCTTTATGCATATATATGTATATATATATATATGTGTGTTTGTGTGTGTGTGTGTTCATATGTTTGTGTGTCTGTTTGCTTGTGTTTGCATGTGTGTGTGTTATATATGTTGAAAATGCACTACTTTGGAAAAAAATTCCCTTTGTTTGTCAAAGATGTTGCATTTGTGATGAAATCTGTCTGAAATCAAGTGGTGATAAAACATGAACACATGAAGATAAAATAAAATGCTGTTTTGATTAAAAGCAGAGGCTTGCTTCTTTATTTTGAGAGATAATATTGTCAAATATTCATAGCTGATAATCTTCTGAGAGCTGTCAAATTAAGGTGAATATCATTAAAAATGCTGGCAGGGAAAAAGTTTGTTAGCTTATAGTTATTAATAATAACATTAAATAATAATAATGATAAAAATGCACATGATTAGACTTATCAGCTTGTTCTGCTCCTTATTTAATAAGGTCCTATTTATAGTCTAATGGCAAAAAAAATGTATGTATGCACAGTTAATTCACAATAACTATCCAAAATCAAACAAAAGGTGCTCAGGGGTAGCTTACTGTAAGTAATGTGTGCTTTTTGGGTAAGGGATTCATCAGAACAAACAGCAAAAATCAGTCCAAGGCACTTAAAGATGTGAAAAAAATATTTAAAAGCCTTTAATAACATGGCTAATCTTTAAAAACCTACACGTTACGGCATAAATGAAGGCAGTTCTTTGCCATGTGATTAAAGGCTTTTCAAATTTTTTTCTATATTTTTCGAGTGTCTTGGACTGATTTTTTTTTTTTTTTTTTTTTTGTGGTTTATCACAATAATTCTCTTTGGTTCTGATTATTTGATTAATTTATTAATAAATGTCTATAATGTAAGTTTGAAAGACTATCTGTCGATTACTAAAAGTCACAATGGGTATTTAGATCTTAAAAATAATAAGCAATATTAGTGTTGGATTGTCTCCAGAACAAACCACTGTTATACAATGACTTGCCTAATTACCCTAACTTTACCCTAATTACCCTAGTGAAGCCTTTACATGCCACTTTAAGCTGAACACTAGTGTCTTGAAGAATATCTAGTCTAATATTATTTACTGTCATCATGACAAAGAGAAAAGAAATCAGTTATTAGCAATGAGTTATTAAACTATTGATTAGAAATGTGCTGGAAAAAATATCTCCATTAAACAGAAATTGGAAAATGTTTTTAAAATATAATAGAAATTTACAGGAGGGCGAAACACTTTGACTTCAATTGCATGTGTGTGTTAAAACATTTCATTTTTTAAAACAATATTTGTGTTGAAGCCATTGTTGTTTGCTTGTATTGACCAATCGAAAACTTAGATGGACATTCAAAACAGTTGTATTTACTTGACACGTTTCTGGCTAACGAAACGAAATCTAAAAATGGTTTGTTGAATGTCTGTCGTGTATTTAGGCTAAAACGCTTCGTTTTTAAATGATTTGTTCACGTTACACAGTTAGACCAGCAGGTGGCAGCCGAGAGCAGATAGAAGGTTTTCATATTGCCTTATGATTCTGCTTTGTCATTGTTTGTTTTATAACTTCCTTAATTAGTCTATTGTAAACGTGTATCAGTTAGCTGCTGCCTGTTTTTAACAAATACAAAACTGTATGCAAAACTAAAATGTAGTTTTATACGTACTGTACCCTAAAATGAATCACTTTCTTTTTCTCCATCTTTGTGTGGACAAGTCAGAGCTCGAATTACACCACTGTTATTTTCACTTTCGACTAGAGAGCTTTGCTGGTGAAATGGCGTCGATCTCAGGTAAGAATTAAATGTGATTAACAAATATTTGCAATGTATTTTGTAGCTTATAAACCAATGTGTGCTCTAACTCCAGCAGGCATTCATTCTTTAAATTGTATATTTTTTCTTGCTTACAATAAAATAGACATTGAAAAATGGGAAGTAGCCTAGGCTAACCTAATAGGTCTGCTTTATATTTATATGTTTACATACAACTCGTCAAATATCTTGCATGTCTTTTGATTTAACCAGAAAAATAAGCAAAGATTCTCCTGATATGCGTGCCTATGTATTTAAATGGTATATTTCTCAATGCACAAATATTTAATTTGCAATGGTGAACAATGTGTTATTTTATATGTCTGATCGTATGTTTTTTCTCTCAGTGGTAGGTATTATTAATTACTTAATATTTATTGTTTTAAATACATTCATTTAGTGGTTGTCATTTATCTTTAGCACACAAAAGGTCCAAACTTCTGTTTTTCATATGATTAAAAATAATAATCAATGTTTTGATCATTACAAAAGTAGCAGTAAAACTTGTGATGTAAGCTATTCCATGCTTACCTTAAAACCATTTTCATTAGATTGCATATCACAGGTTTATGACAGTAAAAATAATCTTAAAGGGATGTAAATTTATACACTACACAGCAAAATATGGGGACTCAAAACAACTCTATGGGTGTTAATTTCAACACTTTGAAAGTGTCTCATGGGGTCCACTCAAAACAAAGTTAAATCAACACTTTCAAAAGGGTTGGCATATTGACACTGAAGTAAGGGTTAATTTTAACTCAGGGCAGAGTTAAAAAATGTAACTATATTTAACACCGCCTGGTGTAATATATTGTTATCTTATTCAACTCTCTTGAGTGTAAATATGGTAAAAAGGTCAAATAGACTGTAAATTACTAAATAAAAAACATTTTATTTGAAAACATTCACAACTTCAACAATTCATTCAGTTTTTAAAATGCAACAATGTCAAATATGCTTTAAATGTTTTATTAGTACAGACAGTATCAACAACATATGTATGACCAGTCTTTAAAAAGGCTGTTTCAGTCCTTTGGTCCAAACTTGATGTTTCATCAGAGCAATTTGAAAGTTTAATATATCGTCACTCATAGTTTTCTTCTGAACGCATAGTTTTCTTCTGAAATTACATTTTAAACAATTTGGCGTTCAAATCTTTCACTTCGGGTGTTTTCTTGGTCCTCCATATCAAACACAGCAGTTTAAATGAAGGTATAAATGCTGTAAACTTGTGTGAAAACAAACTGGAGCTAGGAAATCTCATCAAGCATGTCCTGTGAATGAAGTGCTTCCCAGCCACAGGATGACCTTTTTATCCATGACGATGTACAGTAGTAGCTGCTGATCGCTCGTCTGGTGGTTCCTGATGCACGGATATAGGGTGATGCTCATCTAAGAACTCTTCAAGACTCCAGCATGACTAAGAAAAATGTTTGAAAACTAATTGCAGTCAAATTCTATGATATATTTGAAAGAACATTTAAAGTAAATAAAACATTCAAGAAATCTAAACTCACCTTTTGAAAATCTTCATGATGATCCACAACTTGAATCTCCCAGCTGGTTGAGGTGACAGGATATGGAAAAGTAGAAAAAACACATACATCACTGTTGGATCTCCAAAAACAATTAGGTTAACCACTATGACTAGAACTGGAAAAACAGGCAGCTGTCTGTCCAGAATTCTGAATTTAACACAACACTTGGAGCAAAATTTAGAGGAGCTTAAAATCTTTTATATCATTTAGTGATGCTGACTTCCCCAAAATATTGGCCACAGTGTAAAAAATATGCATAAACTTACAGTTTTCTGTAAGCGTGTGCGTGCGTGCGTGTGTGTGTGTGTGTGTGTGTGTGTGTGCGTGTTTCTTTACCAGATTCAACTTGTTAGGCCCTTTCAGGTCCAGTATTGACGCCACCTTTCCTGGAGTCTAGCAGATGTTTCAGGTCCAAATATAATCTAAAATATTAGGATAAGCAGAAGAGGAAAAGTGCAAAGCAGAGCAAAACATTATTTAAGTAACAGTTCACCCACAATACAAAACTTATCACCTTCATGTCATTTGTTATTCTCTAATGCTCTAATACCCTCTCAGCTTATTGTGAAACAAATACAGAACTTTATTAAACATACCTTCATTATTATCACACCACATATGACCAAGAAGGTGTGCTTGGTCATTTCACCAACTCTGTAAATACACCATCCGTGTCTAATCAGCCACCGTCACAGGGTCTTGTGTTATTGTATAGAGAACTGTGGCTGTTAAAAAACAACAACACATTAGTATCTAACACATATGCATAACCTTCAGATAAAAAAAGAGAGATGAACATCACAAAGTATGCCTCACACTTTTTCACATATCTTTTGATTCAGATGTTGATTATTGATAATAAATCTACAAATCAAACCTGTATCATCATTAGGCTGCTCAAATATGAATCAGTTGATTAATTTTACAGACAGGTGGCTGTTTACAACGCACTAATAAAACGGAAATGTTGTGTTCAGTTGTGTTGTGTACAGTACATGCTAAGTTTAGCCTAAAGTTTTAAGCACAATATCATGCGGGAGAAAAAGCTTGACTAGGATGTTCCTGACAACAGAAATAGCCTAACTTACTAACGTCAGACATCCCGAGTTGGGAAAAGTCATTTTCGGGGGATACAGAGTTGATTTGCGGGAGGTAGCGGGAGAGATGAGTACCTAAAGAACAATGGGATGAGTTGCGCGCGACGTACCTAAAGAGCGGTGGGGGTGACTTGCGCGCGACGTACCTGAAGAGCTGGGAGGGATGCGGTGGAGAGGGGTGTGCAAAGTGTTTAATGACCAGGCGGGAGACGCGCGATTTCCGGGAGATTATCATTCATTTGCGGGCATCTACTTGGGCATCTGGGAGTCTCTGTGCATTTGCGGGATAACGTTAACGTTAGTCCCGCAACTTCCGGGAGACTTCTGTAACGATTTTATTTTACAGATGGGTAACAACGCACAAAATGGCATTAAGCGTGACAGAAATGTGTTGAACATGTACATTTGATGTTTTTATGCACTATGTATGCGTGAGCATATATAAAAACATTCTTGAAAAGAAGTCAATAGTAATGCAGTTAAGCTAGATACACAAACGACCATGAATGAACCGCAGAAGTTTAAAATTGTCACTCCATTCTAAAGTTATTAACTTAACAACATGTTTACAACTGTATTTCCTTAAAGAAAGTCAGTAAAATACCAACATTTAGGTAGTTTGACTCACCAGTTGCTGTTCTAAACCTCAGATGGAAAATGGCGTCTGGAAAATTCTTCAGTGACTGGGGCTGCATGAATTCCCGGATGTTGGACACCACCAAGTGTTGAAAAGATAACTCCTTGATTTCGCACTGAATAAAATCAATTCTAACTTTTATTATATTCATTTATCAAAATCTAACTCTTTAACGTCAACACTTTACTCTCAAATGCTTCAACACCAAGAATTTAACTCTGATGAATTTGCTGTGTATGTAGTCATTTGGTTAGAAACCTGGGAGTTACTTTCTTCTGTTAAAGATGAAGATGAATTAAGATATTTTGTAGAACCATTGACTTCCATTGCAGGAAAAACAAATACAATTGTAGTCATTGGTGTTAGCTCACACTCTCCATGCCAGATAAATAAGATCTAGCCCTGGACACCAGATCATGTCTGCAATTGTTTCTCTGGGTATCTAGACAACAAGCCAGCGGATCTGCCCAAACTGGTTAACCAGTATTCAACTGAATACGTCTCTTATCAGTATAGGAGTTGACTGAGAAAACCAGAGACGAGCAGAAGACGAAGTAATGATGATAAAGAAGGAGCAGAGTTTATTGAATAATCCTAGTTGGTTATGATTCAATGCTCAGACTTTGTCTGACCAGGATAAATCTAACAAGTGTTATTTTACCACAAGCAACAGCAATGGACAATTACTGCCTCACAACATTGTCCAGAGACAACACAGATCTTGAAATGGAGACATTCTCTTATCTCTTACTCATGAAAAGAGGTGTCGCTTGAATCCACAGTCATCAGATTATACCGATATGGAAAAAATAAAAAAGGATAAAGCAATAATTATAGAAAAATAGTGACTATAAAATATAATAACATTAAAGGACAAATAATAATCAAATCATTAACTAATAATAAATAAAATAATTATATAAATGACTAATGATCAGGTTCGGAGCAAGCTGAACTGCTGCTCTAACTGAGGTAGCGGGTGGTTAGGGAGCTGTCGCGGACGCCGCCCTCTCTATTCTGCCGCCTAATGCCTTGTTCACACTAGAGGATTTTAAGCCTGATTTGAGCCCGATTTGGAAGTTAACGAGCTCGCCGACAGATCGGGAAGAAATCTGCGGGTGCTCGGCGCTCGGCGCTCTTTATGTGTGAACTACTGAACAACGCATCAACGAGGCTCGCTGACGCGTCGCCGACACCTCGCGGAAATCCAACATTCAGCATGCTAAATATTCCAGAGCAGTCGGCCGACTCAACCCCACGTGTGGTCAGATGTAGTGACGAGCTGCAGCCAATGAGAGAGCAGATCAGCATGAGCTGAATGCCTGTGTGTTCAGGAGCTCAGCAGAAACATCTGTGATTGGTCAGAATGGGCATCAGTGCACTCGCTTCATTCTGCGTTAGCACAGGCATGAGAGTAGGATATATTAACAGTGGAACTAGAACTCTGTAACTATTAGAATTACCATACTGCTCATTCTGACCGTTCTCATATAAAACCCCATATTGTCACAACATATTTACATTCAAAGCTATTATTGAGATATTAAAATTAAGCTTTGAATGTCTGGCATCATATTTAATGACACCATTACCCTAAAAATATCATTTGTTTTGGTAATGCAGCCTATAAATATGTAGTTAAGATACTAAAACACTTAAAGGTCTTGGCTTTCATTTTCACTTTCAAACAGGAGCTATTTAACAGCACAGAATATTCAGTTTTGAAAGATATCTGAAGTAAATTGATGTTTTTGCCATCAGAAAGTTTTGTTTATGTTAGCAGGAAGTTGCCAGGCAAGAAAATGCACACATATTTAAAGTCAGTGAAAAGTATCAGACATGCATGCAGTCATTAAGACCAATATGGTAATTTAAGGCAGAAATGCTCAGTTCTTTACTGTTTTATAATAAAAAAAAATAACAATGTAAGAAAGAAATACACTGATAGTTAGAAAACGGCAGGGTGTTATTTGTTAGTTTTATTTCAAAGAGTTATAAAATTACAAAAATTAAAAACTCTCTGTATATCCACTGGAACCTGCAGATGAGTGATTAATCCGCTGATAAATCAGCTGATTTGACGATGTTTTTAAAAGCTTTCTCCAAAGCTTGAAACGCTGTCAGTGATGTCATCAGCACACAAGCAGCCAATAGTGTTCAGCTTTTCTGACGACTCCTCCCTCAACATTTCATTGGCTCATTGGTTCATTGGTTAGAGAGTCATTCTGTCATTACCAGTTCATAATAATCCAAAAGGCGAAGATAAACATGGCGGTTTCTTTATGATTCAGGTTGCTAAAACTATTTTGCTCCTGTTTTGTCGGGCTTCTCTTTTTTTCCGCATTTCACTCACGCTTCACTCTTGCGCTTGTCCTTTTTTTCCTGAATGTATCAGATGACGGAGACACTTCAATAATCACACACACGTTATTATCATCAGCTCAAGAAGTTCATTATTTCAAATATAGACGCGATCGTGAGCTCCCGGAAGAAAGCGAATACCGCTCGCACTTTTAGACAGGCTCGTAAAGCAACAACAGGACATGGCAGATTTTTCTTCTTGGCTTTGTGTCTGTTCATCGAGACGATGACAAGGTTTGTTTGAGCCCAGGTCATCCATGGCTGGTTATTAAATGCATGTAGTATTTCCATGTAATCTCTCGGCTTTGTATTTTAAAAAAACATGGCGGTTCCTTTGTTTACGTTCTGTGTAGCTCCACGAGTATCTCTGTAACCAATCAGCGTTCAGCTGCACGTGTAGCTCCAGCTTTTGGTACCCAGGGTACCAAAAAAGTGGTACGGTACGCTTCAGTACGCTTTTTGACAGTGGAAACGGCCATAAAAGCGTACCAAACTGAACCGTATTGTACCCTACCACTCAGTGGAAACTCTCTACTTGACAGCTGGTCTCGCGAAGCTGCCATGTTTGTAGTTTGTTTACACTTTTTTTTCCTGGCTTTGTAGTTCTAAATGAAGTCATGTCCAACATGATAACCTTTGTCATACCTTTTTTCAACATACTACAGTTTGGGACATAATAATTTTGTTTTTTGAAAACTATTTAGGCTGGATAGTATGTACATTTGGACATAGCTAATGTGCCTGTTTGGGCTTTTGCAAGATTTTAAGTAAACGTGATTAATGAGTGTTTTTTATTGGCTGCATGAGCACATGTCATCTGTGTGTGTCTCTTTGTGCCACGTGCTCTCCTGTCTATTGTCTAGTCCCTTCCACTTTGTTATCCCATTATTATTTTGTTCTGTTCACCTGTGTTTATTGATTTTTCTCCTTTAAATCTTCCTCATGTTTACTGTCCTGTGTCTGTGTAACGGGTGAAAAAATGAAACTATAAATTAAGTGTGAATCGTGTCAAAAGGCTTGTTTTTGGTTAAACATATTTGTTCTAATTAAATGAAAATCCTATGTTCATTGTCAAGGTGTATAACACATCTTGGAAAGAGATAGACATCTACAGGTGAGAAAGGGGGTATAATGAGTGAAGTCAGCCAGCCATTTTGTCAGTTCACTTAAGCTGTTGAGAATGATGGTAGGTGAAAAATGATCCCACTCTCCTACTGATTTCATATATTCGTATGATTCATTGTGTATTATTTTCTAACAGATTTTGTGAATGGACCAGTAATACTTACTGCCTGTGTGGTGCTCTGTCTTTTCCAGTGAACACTAAAAAGTGAATGTGCTCAGCCAAACCGCTTTTGCGTGATCATGACTAGAAAAAAAGAAGAACATATGAACTAAGAAGGGTTACACAGGCGGGGCTGGTGGAGCAGATCTAGAAGCAGCTGACGGGCGCCCTCAGCGAGAAGCAGTGGATGTGGATGGCTCGGCAGGGAAAGTGGTCTTACTGTGATTGGTCGGCTTAGTAGCGCTGACGAGTCTGGGCGGGACAGAGAGTCGCGCGAGCCCAATGGAGCGAATGTTTACAAGTGTGGAGTCCCGTGAAGGAGCTCCTGATGGAAAGTTTTGTTTTGTGTTTACCTCATAGTTAAAGTTGTTGCACGTCCGCCGGTTCCTGCCTCAAAATGAGCGAGTTTGAGCCACTTGTACATGTACAACAAAACACAGGCGAAGAAACTCGACAGAAACATTAACACCTCACTGCCCCCTAGTGTTTTGGAAGTGTTAATGCAGACCAACAGAGACAGCAGCAGAAGTATAAATGCATAGCTACATGCGTTGTATACGCCATTGGTTACACCAGTCACTTGACGCAGAAGTATAATCCAGGCTTTAGATCTTGCCTTCTTTATATTCTCCACATAACACCCATCTAGTTAGTCCGGCCACAGGGGTGGGGGATAAATCATGACCAAAGCATCCCGGGAAAGCACAGCCATCATGTCTGCTTCTAGATCCGATGCCATGCTCACCACCCTGGAGAGGGGGAGCGGGTTCGAATTCTCATCAGACAATGACAGTCCACCGCCCGATGCAGCAATAGACATCTGAGACCATCCAAGGACGGAGCGCTTCTCTCACTCAAAGCTTGGAGGGAGCACATGAAGGAGCGAGAGGTCCGCGAGCCTGAGGATGGTGCATTTACTCCCACTGTGACCCTTAGATCTGCCTGAGTGCACTGCCTGCTAGCACCGCATCAACATACTGAACCCCCAGAGATGAAATGCAGTGCTCATGCCCATCCAGGGACAGGGAACCACCGCATGGTGGTTGAAAAACGCGCTGCAGAACCGTGTTGCTCTTTTAGAAAAATGTTCCGCTCTAGGGGACCGGACGCAAAGAATGCCAGGCATGAAACCCAGCTCGACCATCTGCCACCGCATATCACACACTCTGGACCAGGAGAAGCAGCCTGCTTTCTCGTTCTTGGCATGGCACGAGTGGCATCTTTATGCAACATTAATTGTAATTGACGGCAGCTGGGCGAGCTGATGCCGCCAACTCATTTGCATTTCATTGGCCCATTTTATTATCTTTCAGATGATTGGATTCTGACGAAATCCCCCCCATGGGGGGAGTGGCGACATCATATGGAGAAAAAGAAAAACAAACAATAGCTGAGAATATGACCAAAGGGGAGTATAGTCTCATGAGAGGGATATTCCTTCACAAATAAAATTTAATGTACAAAAGTAGCAAAGACATTGCTTTAAACTTTTATTAATCTGTATAAACGGCATGTAGAGCTCTGGGCTCAGGAAGTTCTCCGAAGATAACATTATCCTACATTATACTTTTAATGTGTTTTTTTAAAAAGGTAAATGAAGGTTACGCATTGCGTTGTTAATTGCAGAGCTCCTTTGTTTAAAAAAAGTTTAGCCCAAAAGTTCTGAAATAGATCAAGCCTCAGCAAAGGTATAAAAGGAAGTGCAAAATTTACATTATGCATAACTTACCATAAAAATAACAAATTAATGCAATTAGTTACTTTTTGGGGGAGTAACTCAATATTGCAATGCATTACTTTCAAACTTTTCTTCCCAACACTGGTGGTGACCCCTGATAAATCAGGGACTAAGCCAATAAAATACCCATCTTTAGTTTCTGCATTTGTGTCCTCGTCCTTTCCCCTCACCAACCCTGACAAATACATTTAAATTGATACCAAAAATCAAAAAAATGTTAAATTATCACTTCACAAGAAGCGCACCACATGAAGAATGGATATTCTGTGTCATTTTGCATGAATGGAAGTGATCTGAGCCAAACAAGTTAGTTTCAGAGGTCCTCTTTTCAAATGTAGAACATTTATGGTTTTATTGCATGGAATGTAATTTTGATAGTTCCTGTGGAAAGAGGGGAGATCTGAGTGTACATACATTCTGATTTTTGGCTCCACAAGGAAATCAGGTGCCTGTCACTGTGCAATTAAGAGCCAAATCATCGCCTTAGTTTTCAGTGAAATGATAATTAGTTTATTTGAGTTTATGTTCTGCTGTTTTTCAGTGAGTGAGCTGAGGATTGTTCTGATTGGGAAGAATGGATCAGAAAACAGCCGAGTGGAAAACGTCATCAAGAGAGGAGCAGCAGCAGTGTATGACAGCGGAGCTTCATCTCATGTCCGGCAGACCGGAATTAATGGACAGGAGAGAAACATCAGAGTCTTCAACATGCCAAACCTGCTCCAGGTTGATCCCCCACAGCAGCAGTTCACAAATAGAGTTAGCATCTACATGGAACAGTTTGCTCCAGGTCCTCATGTGTTCATACTCGTACTGCAGTATAAAGACTTCACTAAGCAGGACAAACACAGAGTTGAAAATGTTCTGAACCTTTTCAGTCAGAAGGCCATCAAACACACTATAGTGCTGACCACTGATGAAGAGACACGCACTGCCAAATTTTCTTCTTATGTAATGAATAGTGCTGTTTATAGTTTAATAAAGGTGTGTAATGGAAGACATGTAAAGTTTGACAGTACACTAGATTATTACTCTAGGTTGTTGAAAATGATCGAGAAAATTCTCATTGAAAGGCATGAAGAATTTGTCATCTGTGACATGTATGGACATGGAGTTGTTGGAACATCAGTGGACGCAGAGCCAGAGAAATCAGACAATAGATGTCGTGGAAAACTCATTGAAAGCACAAAAACAGGAAGCGATGATGAGGGTGAGTCAAAGTATTTTTTTAGTATAGGATATCATAGACTATTTCATGGCCTGCTATTTTTCTTTCCTTTAAATGTTATTGACAGCAGAAGAAACTAGGTACACTAAAATATTTTTCAATTTTTTTGCATCCTCTCATAAATATTCTGCCATTCCCCTGGGAAACTTTGTATTCCCTTGCAAAAAAAACAAAATGAAAAATTGCATTCAGCTTCCAGATAGTACAAAACAAAGAGTAAAGGGAGAAACGGGGTGTCAGGTTCATGAAAGTGAATGGGGTCTGGATAGTCAAAATCTCTGGAAATCTGGATCCAAATGTCTGGTCTGGCCACCAAGGTGGAGGTAGTGAGACAGGAGAGCAAGAAGAAACTGGATTCATGACCTTTGTTTTTCTGAGTACCACCATGATGAAGCAGGCTCTGGATCTGGCAGTTCTTCATCTGGATCTGTAGGCTCTGGCAACAGGACTGGTGTAGAGACTGGCAGCTCTGCCAACTCTTGCATGGACACTGGTTGGTCTGGCAGCTCTGACATAGATATTTAAGGCTCTGGCATCTGTGAAGACTGGCAGCTCTGGTTACTCTGGTGTGGAGACTGGAAGCTCTGTCATTGAGACTGGCACCTCTGGTAAATTTGTCATGGAGACTGGAAGCTCTGATGTGGTGACTGGTGGATCTGGGACCTCTAACATGAAGAATGGCAGTTCGGGTAACCCTGGGGTGGGACTGGTGGCTATAGCAACTCTGTGTGGAGAGTGGTTGTTCTTGCATGAAGACTCGTTCTGCAGAGCAGTGCGCATCACAGACACACAAGAAAGAAAATAAGCTAAACAGCAGACAGATGAGTGCTTACAGGGTCTGTGGAGCTTGATAGTTTGTATTGCAAATATCTTTGCAAGCTGAACTAAAAAAATCTCAGAGAAACTCAAAAGTCTTGAGAAAAAAATGCAAAAGATTTGAAAAATAGTTTTTTTTTCTTCCATCTTTTATTTATTTTGCAACCATTTCCCTCTAAAGGCTTTTCACCTAAAGCATTTTGCAATATAATATTTGTTGAGATTTTAAGAAGTCCACATTTGAACCAAGATTTGATAACTGTCTCAAACAATTGTTTTCATTGACTTCTTCTGGAAAAGGAAAGCTCAATGTTGTCCTTTGTGGGAATAATACAACACTTAAGAGCTCAGTGTCTAAAGTGTTCAGAGGGACACTGAATAAACCAAAGAAAATAAAAGGGCATATTCTCCAAAAAGACAGAAGTAATGAGTGTGTGAAGAAGGGTGGGAAGTTTGATGGGCGGGAGATCAGTGTAGTGAAGCTTCCAGCACTCAATCAGCTCTCAGAAGAGGAAATGACACAGGAGACGCTCAACTGTCTATATCTGTGTGATCCTGGAGTTGATCTGTTCATCCTCGTCACTCCTGTCACTCCACTCACTAAAGAAGACAGAGCAGAAATGGAGAAGATCCACAGAACGTTTTATTCAAAAGAGCACTTTGTAGTGCTTTTCATTACTGAACACACCGTCAACCAAAGTCCATCAGAGTTTCAGTTATCAGAGGAATCTCAGAGGATTGTGAGTCTCTACGGATGCTGGTATCGTGTAATGGGTTTAAAAGACCACAGAAACACTGAACAGATCTCAGAGCTGCTACAATATACAGACAACATGAAAACTGAACCCTATTCACTTCAGACACTTATGAGAGCCAGACATGAACTAGGGGCAAAGCTGAGTGAGAAAGACGGTGAAATCCGAGAGTTACAGCAAAAGATCAACACACTGGGTGAGTTCATTTTCTCTTTTTAAATAGCCTTTGTGACAGTACAGTAATATGTCCACATAATATACACTGACTCTCATTGTTAAACACATTTATTGCAGAGAGTGTGAAGCTGAACCTAGTTCTGTGTGGGAGTAACAGAAAATTAAAGTCCTCCTTATCAGAGCTGTTTTTGAGTGAGAGCACGAGAGGATCTGTGGTCAGTTCAGAGTTCACGAAAAGAGACCTGGATCTTCATGGTCGTCTGATTAATGTAATGGAGTTTCCAGCTCTCATTAATCTCTCAGAGGAGGAAGTGATGCGTCAGACGCTCCGCTGTGTGTCTCTCTGCCAGCCTGGAGTTCATCTCTTCATCCTCATCATTCCTGAAGAAGCTCCTCTCAATAATGAAGACAGAGCAGAAATGGAGAAGATGCAGAAGATATTCAGCTCCAGACTCAACAAGCACATGATGATCCTCATACAGCAGGACTCAGAGCTTCATACAGCAGAACTCAGTGAAGAAACTCAGGCTGTTATTCAGAGTTTTGGAGAACAACATTATTTCATCAGCCCAAACACACCAGTGTCCACATTAATGGAGAAGATTGAGCAGATGGTGGAAGAAAACAAAGGACAGGTTTTCTCCACAGAGACATTTCTGGAGCTGCAGATGGAGAAACTGCTCAAGCATGATGAAATGAAGAGAACAATCCACAAGTTAGAGACATTGTTTCAGTCACAAGGTAATAATTATTCACGTTATTCGAGAGTATTCTCTGGCCACATAGGTGATTAACAGTAGTCTTTATAACACTTCAGTGTTTAAAAAAGCGAAAAGTTAACCAAATTCTACTGCATCAGTAACATTCCTACTGCATGAAATTTGTTATTTGCACTTGTAAAATTAAGAACAAATCCTTCCAAAACATAACAAACATTGCAATCATTAATCATTTAAATGAAACAACAAAAGCATGTTATGCTGTTCCAATTTTTATGTCAGTATGTCAGTAAGGCTCCTAATTGCTTTGTTTTTAAAATGAAAGTAAGGCCGAAAATTTAAATGGTGCTCACCATAGAGTCAAATGGGTCCAATAAGTAGAAACTGAACTAGCCCATCTCTACCTTTGTGGATCTAATGGGTTGGGTCTTGGGGGAGCTAAAGCATATTTTGTTTATAGATATTTTTCTCATTGTCATAACTCTTGGACAAGAGACTCTAGGACTCTGACAAACTTAGTACTGGGGAACCTGTTACATGATGGCAGGTCTAAGGTCTAAGATGAACCAGAAATTTCATTCGTACAATGGACAGTGATGAATTTGTATCCACTCTGAAGTGTGTTAGTTCATGCAGCTAAATGGCTGGGTCTGGGATTTTGTTCATTTGCAGTTCCAGTCAGAATAAACACACAGCTATCCCTTGTCTCATGCTTTATAGATAGACTGAGTTGAATGAAGACTTTAGAGTGCAAATATTGGAGAGCATGAGTTATGGAAGCCTTGCTTACTGCATTTCTGTCTCCTCTCACACCGTTTGCACTCCTGCCTTGTGCAGGTAGCATCAGTAAATAGCACCACAGTCTCGGGCTTTAGCAGTAAACAAGTGAAGTTTCACAAACTAATTTCGAAAGGAGCACATGATATGATCTACTACAGTTGATCCTTATCGCTAATAATTAGCAATCAGATCATTCTAAAACTACTATAAATATCCTGCCTAAACTTCATTGCCTATCTTCATTTTTGGAAACTTCCCCCCTTTATCCTTCCCTTCTCCCTCTTCCTCATTCAATAATCAGGCAACATGAAGGCTCATTGGCTAGCGCTGCTTCCTCGCAGCAGGAGGGCCAAAGGCTTAAGTTGCAATTGAGCCACCACTCCCTGCGCGGAGATTGCATGTTCTCCTTTTGTTGGAGTGGGTTTTCCCTGGGTCCCCCGGTTTCCTCCCACAGTCTAAAAACATGCACATAAACAAACTGTAATAACAGTCACAAGCACTTAACACATGCATACTGAGTCAATCAGAACCACCATATTAGCCAAAGTATAAACGGGGGGCTCTCGAGAAATACCTGATCTTATCCCTCCTAATGCTCATTGACCAGTCGGGAACCTTGGGCACATCTATCTCCAAGCTCCGGGTTCTCTCCCTGGGCAGCATGTCAAACCTGCTATTTTAGTAGAACAATATCTAAGTCATTATCTAACTCTTAAAAACTCTTATATCATCTGGATAGCCAGAACCAGGGACAGACAGAATCTGAGGATGTTTTTTGCTATTTCTGCTGAGAATTTTGGTAAAAATCTGCTTATTTCTGTGGCATTATTTTGCGAGTATCATAACTAAAACCTTAATAAATGAAATAAAAAGTAATATATTTTCAACTTTTATTTAATGTTTAAAATTCAAATACAATTAGATTCACTTTATTTGGTAAACAAAGCAAGTCTCTCATATAATATCTTTACTAAAAGACAGAAAATATGACTGTACAAACTGCATTGTACATAAATCAGATGAACATTTTCACATTAGTCAATAATATCACTGTCATTAATAAAAAAAAAACGGAATAAATATAGATTTACACACATTTACTCAAGTAAATAAACAGAATTAATGACGAGCTAAAAATCTGCAGAATTCTGTGAAAAATCTGCGGATTTCTGTACGTGCAGATTCCATGTAAGCCTAGCCATAACTTTAAGATGATATTCGTATTCACTTCTCAAATCTAAAAGGCTTTTTCTGAATAATGCTGAAGTAAAATGAGAATCAGAGCCATCAGAGTCCATTATGGTCCAAAAGCCTTTAGACTTCACTCCTTATTTCCTTATAGTCTGTAAGCCTCCAGAAACCACTTCTAAATCTATTCTGGTTCAGAAGTCTCTAGAGTCCACTCCTGAGTCGGTTCTGATCTTGTAGCCTTCAGAGTCCACTCCTAAATTTCTTGTAGGAAGGTAACCTACAGAGCCTACTCCAGGGTCTATTTCTGTCTAGGGAGACTGTTTCAGTTTGAGGAGCCTTTAGGGGTCCACTTCTGAGTCTGTTCTGCTTAGGGAGTCTTCAGAGAGCACACCTAAGGGTCTTCTGGTTTAGGAGTCTCTAGAGTCCTCTTCTAAGTCTGTTCTAGTTCAGGAGTCTTTAGAGTCTGCTTCTGAGTCCATTTTAGTTAGGGAGCCTTTAGAGTCCACTCCTGAGTCTGTTTCAGCTTGAGGAAGCTTCAGGAGTTCAATATCAGGACCCATCAGAGCTCACTTCTGAATCTGTTCTGCTTGGGAGCATTCACAGAACACTTCTGAGTCTGTTTTAGTCCCAAAGCCTTCAGAGTCCATTCCAGAGGGTCCTCTGGGTCAGCATTCTCTAGAATCCACTTTTGATTCTATTCTGAATCAGGAGTCTTCACAGTCCACCCCTGAGCCCATTCTTGTTGAGTCTGTTCTGGTTGGGTGCCTTCAGAGTCCACTCCTGAGTCTGTTCAGTTTCTGGTGACTTCAGAGTCCATTTATTAGTCCATTCTTATCTGGAAGCCTTCAGAGTCCACTCCTGAGGATTTTTTTTAGTTCAGGAGTCTCTAGAGTCCTCATTTGTAAGTCGCTTTGGATAAAAGCGTCTGCTAAATGACTAAATGTAAATGTAAATGTAGAGTCCATTTTTGAGTCTGTTCTGGTTCAGGAGTATTCATAGTCCACTTCTGAGGTTTTTTAGTTCAGAAGTCTCTAGAGTCCATTTTTACTCTGTTCTGGTTCAGGAGTCTTCATAGTCCACTTCTGAGTTTGTTTTAGTTAGGAGCCTTTAAAGTCGGTTCTGGTTCCAAAACCTTCAGAGTCCACTCCTTCAGTCCACTCCTGTCCTTGTTGGGGATTCTCCAGAGTCCACTTAATGGATCCGTTCAGGTCCTGTAACTTTCAGAGTCAACTCTGAAGTTTGTTCTAGTTCGAAAGCCTTCGGAGTTGACTTCTAAATCTATTCTAGCCACGTAACCTTTAGAGTCCACTTCATGGTCCCTTCTAGTCTGGAAGCATTCAGCCCAGTTCTGAGGATTCTCTAGTTCAGGATTCTCTAGAGTGCACTTCTGAGTGTGTTATTGTTTAGAGGACTTCAGATTTTATTCCTTAGTCCCTTTTAGTCCAGAAACCTTCAGAGTCTATTTCTGAGGGTCTTCTGATTCAGAAGTTTTTTAGTTAGGGAGCCTTCAGATTCCTCCCCTGAGTCCACTCTGGCTGAGTTGGTTCTGGTTGGGTGCCTTTAAAGTCTACTTCTGAGCCTGTTCTGGTCCTGAAGCCTTCAGAGTCCACTCCTAGGTTTGTTCTAGTCTGAAAGACTTCAGAATCCACTCTTAAATCTGTTTTAGTTAAGGAACCTTCAGAGTCCACTCCAGGACCTACTCCTGTCTAAGAGCCTTTAGAGACCACTCTAGGGTCTACTCCTGTTTAGAAGCCTTCAGGGTCATCTTCTGAGTTTGTTCAGTACTAGGAGCTGTCAGAGTCAAACATAAAAAAGAAAGAATTTTCTGATTGAGCTCTTATGTACAAATACTAGGTTTGGTAATAAATATGTAATTATAAATAGGAGCTATGACCATTGTGGTAGGTAGCAGTCGTTAATCCCACAAAATCATCCCTTTGTGGTGAAAATTTAAGGAAATAATAAAGTTTTTTTCTATTCAACTAAATTTGTTTACTTTGGAGAAAACAAGTTGTAATTGACAACATAAAAACAGTTAAAATATTCAATTGTAGTATACTGTTTTTTTTTTATTTTCACTTCTAGATTCAAGTGAAAGTGAAGATGACCTGAGGATTGTTCTTCTGGGTAAAACTGGAGTTGGGAAGAGTGCAACTGGAAACACCATCTTAGGGAGAAAAGAATTTAAATCAGACATCTCTCAAAGCTCTGTTACGAATGTGTGCCAGAAACAAACAGCTGAAATCAATGGCCGACACATCACTGTGATCGACACTCCAGGACTGTTTGACACTAAACTCAGTAATGAAGAAATCAAGAGAGAAATCAGCAACTGCATCTCCATGATCCTGCCTGGACCTCACGTGTTTCTGCTGCTGATTTCACTGGGAAGATTCACTCAAGAAGAGGAAAAATCTGTGAAGCTCATTCAAGAGACATTTGGAGAAAACTCTTTAATATTCACCATTGTGCTGTTCACCAGAGGAGACGATCTGGATAGTAAAGACATTCAACATTATCTAAATAGTCCTGGATCGACTTTAATGAAGCTAATTGAGGCATGTGGAAACAGATACCACGTCTTTAATAACCGGTCTGGAGACCAAAAGCAAGTGTCTGAACTACTGGAGAAGATCAACAACATGGTGAAGGCAAATGGAGGGAGTTACTACTCTTGTAAGAGGTTCAGAGACATTGAGAGAGATCGACAAAACAAAGAAAGGAAGATGCTTTTGATGAAACATGAAGAAGAAAAAGAAACGATGAAGAAAATAATGAAGGAAGAACAGCAGAGGAGTAAGAGAAGTGTGGATGAATTTAGGGATAGAGTAGAACGATATGAAACAGAGATCAAAGAAAAAGTGGAACAAGAGAGAAGCGTACGTGATGAGATGATGCAAGAACGAGAAAAATGGAAAAGAGAGATAGAAAAGGAAAGACAAAAAAGAAATGAAGCGGATGAGATGAGAAGAAAGATAGAACAGGAAATGTGGGATAGATACAGTGAAAGTCTGAAGGAGAAAGATGAACTTCAGTTGAAATATGAAGACGTGAAAGGAAGAATTACAGTGATGAAAAGAGACATACAAGACATAGAGGATAGTGAGAAAAAGATTCAAGAGGAGATGAAGAGAGATAGAGATGACTGGGAGCGACAGAAACAACTGGAAATACAAAGAGAAGAAGAAGAAAAAGAATCAAGAAAAAATAACGAACATGGCAACGAAATTCCAGAGGATCAGGGTACAAGTGGTAAGTCTAAAATAATTAACTAATTTAATTATTAGTTAATTATTAGTCCTGCTCAGACTACTCACAGAAATCATACAAAGACTTATAAAACATTCAATATCTAGGTAGGTTTAAAATAAAAAATAAAAACAATATATTTTTTTCAGAATGAATAATCTAAACAATTTTTTCAGTTCTGAGAAGGATTAGCATTCAGTTTCACAGATTTTTTTGCAAGTCTTGATTTTCTCTAACACAGTGGTTCTTAAACTTTTTTCATCAAGTACCACCTCAGAAAAAAATTGTCTCTCCACGTACCACCAAAATGAGCAGTATTGAAATACAGTAGCAAAGTAGGCCCAGTAAAGCAGCTACAACTCTGCAAGGTAAAAAAATTGTGGCAGATTACCTCAGAAATATAGGCTATACTGTATGTCATATATGGCATATTATATACATCATTTTTGATACATTTTGAAATGTGTATAGCATGTACATGACATATTTAATTCCCCCGCGTACCACTAGAAGGAAGCCTGCGTACCACTAGTGGTACACGTACCACAGTTTGAGAACCACTGCAGTCTAACAGCTTGTCTCATACAGTTCAGTGATCTCTTTCATGCTAAATAGCACTAAGAGTGATTCACAAATCATAATCATGCATAAAATCGAAATAAATTGTCATTTTTCGTTTTTTCAGATAGTGAAGCTTCAGATCTAGAGTGTTTGAGAATCGTGCTCTTTGGTAAGAAAGGAACAGGAAAATCTGCCACAGGAAACACTATTCTCGGAAATGAAGAGTTTAGCACTGCAGCCGGTTCGCAATTGATGACCAAAAATTGTCAGAAGGGAGTTGGAGAAGCTGAAGGTAAAAGAGTATCCATTGTTGATACTCCAGGACTCTTGGACACAACATTGTCAACTGACGAAGTGGTAGAAGGAATAATGGAAAGTGTTTCACTGTCAGCTCCTGGACCTCATGTGTTCATCATTGTGTTGAGTTTGGAGAAAATCACCCAGGAGGAGAAAGACCTTTTAGACTTGATAACGAAGATGTTTGGGCCAGAAGCAGCAAAGTTCAGCATTGTTCTCTTCACTAAAGCAGATACTCTGAAAAACCAAACAATAACACAATATGTGGAGAAAAGCAAATATTCGAAGACCCTCAAGAGTCTGATCAGTGCATGTGGAGACAGATTCCTGGCCTTTAACAACGCAGAAACACAAGATCAGACACAAGTTACTGAGCTGTTCAATATGATAGAAGAAATGATGCAATCAAATCAGGCTGAACACTTCACTAATGAGATGTTTGAGAAGATAAAGATCAGTATTAATAAAAGGGAAGAACTAGAAGAGAATAAAAGAAAAAATCAAGCTCAAGTTGAAGAGTTACAAGCCAAATACGAGCTGGAAATCAGAAACAAGAGGAGGAGACTGGAGGAGAAGAAGCGAAAGACAGAAAAAGAACGAGTGAAGTTGGAGAATAAATACATTATAAGAGCAGAAACACTGATGAGACAGTTTGAGGAGAAAGAGAAATCAGATCTGGAGAAACAGAAGGAGGAGGCTCAGAAACAGGCAGATCTGGAGAAACAGATGACAGAGGAATATAATCTGAGGATAGAGGAGATTGAAGATCAGAGAAAGGAGTACGAAAAACAGCAAGAAGAAAGAAAAGATCAACAGAGAGGTGAGATGTACGAACAAGATCAAGAACAGACGAAACATGAAGAACACATAGAAGAAGAAGAGGAAACAAAAATGGCAGAATTTGACGAAAAGAAATCTGAAATAAAACAACATTACGAGCAGATGATGAAGGAGAGAAAAGAGGAGTATGACATAAGAAAACAGGAGGATGAGGAGAGACAAAAGCAGAAGAGGAAGAGATGGGAGAAAATGGTAAAAGATCTGAAACGAGACCAAGAAGAGGAGATCAAGAGAAGAGACAAAATGGAGAGAGAAAGATTACAAAGAGAGGAAGAAGAGTGTGAGGAAATGATATTGACAAATCAAGCAGAGATACAGAGGATAAAAGATGAACATCAAAACAAAGCCTGGGAGGAAAAACAAGAGCTGCAAGATTTTGAAGAGGAAAAGCAGATGCATATTAAGGAGTTCAGGATGAGGGCTAAAGAAGAACTGAATAAACTAAAAAAGGGAAAATCATCTTGCTATGTCATGTAAAATAATTCAAATGACACTTATCAGCCAGCCCTCCGGGATCTTCTGTATTTCATTTGGCTGAAAATCCTTTCAAGAGTTCACATTTAGATATTGCTTGATAATATTAGCAGGTTTGGTATACTGTGCTGGGAAAGAACCCTAAGCTCGGAGATAATTGAGCCCACAGCTCCCGCCTGGTAAATGAGCATGTAAGGGGGTACGAGATTAAGTAGGTCTCAAGAGCTCCCCCTGGTAAAGGAGGAAAGGTGGAGATGGGCTGGATGGTGGATTCTATTAAAAACGCAGATGAGGGAGTAACACTACATTGGCTGTTTATTTGGAATCATCTGGAACGATCCGATTGGCTTACTAATGATAACAGATGAGAGACCAGCTGCGATCAGTCCTATCACATGCTCCTCTTCAAATAAGTTTGTGAAACTTCACTTATCTAAATTTATGTTCTTTGTCCAAAATTTGCCACCAGTTTAAAAAAGATCACTCATTACGCTATATTATCAACCTCTGTCAACTTATTTTCTTTTTTTCTTAAATATAATTTTTCTTACTATTTGAAAAGGATTGATTGTAGGTCTGGTGGTTCATCTCAGCATGTGTGCACTGCAGTTTTCAACATTAACATTTTCAACATTTTTAACACTGCAGAAAAACATTATTTGTACAATTTTGGCAATAATAGCCCAAAAACCTAGGCCTTTTTGATCCTGCAAACATTGCTAGTAACTTCTAATGATATACTCTCAAAAATAAAGCTGCAAAAGCTGTCACTGGGGCAGTACCTGTTCAAAAAGTACAAGTTTGTACCTGAGCAGATCACATTGGTGGAGCTTTCACAACTGCGTTGTTTAGCTTAGCTGATTTGCATTTTAGTTCATTTTCCTATATGGTGGGGTTCGTTTGGGCAGGTGTGAAGGCAGCAATCTCAGTACACATTGGAGCAGTTCATTTGTGGTGATAATGTGATCTAGACTCAAACAGGCACAACAGCAAAAAGTGCGCATTTCTGTGTTTCTCAGCACTCTTTCATAGGAATATATATATATATTATTCTGACCAATGGAAAAGCAGTTTAGGAAATATGTTCAATGACAAACCTGCCCAATGAGTGATGTGGATGTTGTCACATGATTGCATTTTGGTGAGTTTTGGACCAGAACCATCAGTGTGGTGTAAGACAAAAATGGCTTAAAATTGCTACAATTTATTATTTAATGCCCTTGATTTGAACCAAAATGAAACTTTTTGGTTTTGATTGTCATGCCATCAATTCATTTCAGTTTGATATCTCTGTGCATCACGGTGCATTGACGATGCTTTCCATAAACAATTTGATATTACTTCACAGCACAACAATTCTTGTATTAAAATTACTAAACGAGATTACGCCTCTTCCTGTTTTCTTTGAAACAGTCGCACTAATGATAAGTGTGCTGGGGCACTGAAAGTAAAAATGCAGTGCAGGTCATCAGGGGAGGGCTGACAGTCGCGTCTGGGCTCATTTCAAGGCAATTGTGTTTATAGTACGAGTAAACTCTAATATACTAAGGTGAACCTGTGAATTAAATCTTACTCCACATCTTAACTATCATTCGTACATTTCAGTAGGTTATATTTAGGCCACACTCCATGGGAAAAGTTGGTTTAGGGGGCACGTCTTCTTTTGAAAATTCATACATTTTACAGCTTCGACTTATTTATTCGACAGTACCTACAGTAGTTATGTTTTCCCATGAGATTGGGTTAGAGCAGGGCTAAATTTGTGCCATAACACGCCGGATCCGGATCCTCTGAAATCTGATTAAGCACCTCATTTTACCGATACCCCTCCTCAAATGCCCTCCTCACCTATCCGTTCCATAGCTTGCCGGATCTGTTACCCCAATCTGTTCCGGGACCTCGTAATTCACAAATTAAGCACTGGGTTAGAGTCATGTGGGATGTAGGGATTTACAAGCAACATTTATGCCTAATAAAACAAACAGATATTTCACAGTTTTTGTTTATTCTCATTTATAATCAATATAGTCTACTCAAAGTAATTAGTCATTTAATTGTTCTGCTTAAATCCTATAACCATTTATCATACATTTTATTGATGCAGTCATTTACATAGCTTTCACCTATTTTTCCATTAGTTTATAATGCTTGCTGTTTTAGTTTAGCTTTATGTTGGGTGGTTTAAAGGGATGTTTGTATAACTAGAAATTAGAGAATTGCTGCATACAAATTTGCCAACTTATACTATGTCCTAAAAGTGTGTACTTATTTTTTTGTAAAGAAATACATTTAGGTGTATAACGTTAACAGATGAGTATGGAAGCTTATAGATAAACTATTTCCTCATTAACGGATTGTTACGCTGCTTAGTTATCTCTACACATCATCCTCATTTCTTCCATATTTAATTTCCTACCTTATTGTAGATTCATCTGTGTGTTAATCTGCCATTCACGAGTCTTTCATGCAGAGAAATCTCCTCAGGTGTTTGGATAATTATAGATTTCGAAGTTAATGACCAAACATGTCTTTAAAAGATCACATTGCTGTTGAAGATGAAATATATTGCTAAAAACATTAAAAAGATGTATTCAGAAGGTTCGATATTACAAATTACCATTACTAGCAGTCAATCAAACATTTCACCGAGCCTCTCCACTCAACCGTCAATTCCGCGCGTCCGCCATTTTTGTAGTTTGTTTACACCTTTTTTTCCGTATTTGTAGTTCTAATCGAATTCACGCTCAACAGTGTGATCACCTGTTGTAAACGCCAGATCAAAATAACGCATTTAAAAATTATAGCAGCCGATTTGTGTCACTTTTTATGAGAGTAGTGAATAATTGTCTCGGTATGTAGCCTATGTAAATTATGAAACACCCTAAGAATTATTCTCTTAATTTGTCATCAGCCAATATTTCCATCTGCTTTCTGTAATGTTTTTGAATGAATAAAACTCCATAAATAAAATCCATGTATTCAGGTATACGTTAAACACACAATTTAAAATGGACTACTGTTCCTTATAATGCTTTTATAGTTATATAAATTTAATGTGATCTTGCATGAATTATAATCAGGTGCTAGCAATATTTACCCACTAAATCTCTAGTGAAACAATAAGGGGTTCTAAAGGTCTGCTCTTCGAATTTTCTAATGGAAATATTACACTCAATTATACTATGAGTTCCTTTTTCGAATACTATAGGATGATAGTTTGTGAATTAGGATTCAGCAAATGTCTTCAGTTAAAGGCTTTAATATCACTGTACGCTGTTGTAATGCCATCAGTTTACTTTTGCTTTGTTATAACATCACCCATTAAAGGTCAGACCGATGTTAAACCGATGTACGCAACTAAGATTAATCAATAAAGCTTGCTGACTTCACTCCTGTTTTGTCTCCTTTGTTTACTGATATATTAAGGCTGTTATTGTTATTTGAGAAGACTCTTCCTCTCCACATTCACCATGCACCTTCGTATAATCATGAAAACACTGTGCAATGCTGAGTGTGCTGCATGCAGGTGAGTAGACTTCAACTCTTTTCTATCTGTGTGTGTTTTCTGTGTTTTGTGATTAGTGTTTTTATTTGTCCTCTATTTATTTCTGCTTTTAAATTGCATTATTGAGTCTTGATCTTTCATCCAACAACTTTTAACCTTGAAAAGCTCAAAAAAGTTACTTTTCTGATCATCTTTAATAATCTACAGTGCTATATTGTGTGTGTTGGGGTTGTATTTTACACTACAAACACCTTATAATAACCTGCAGCACATTTTCTTCACATTTTACAGATTATTTCTCTAACTATTATTTATTATACATTATATTATTGCTTTAAACGACTAAAATGTTAATAAAAGTCACTTCGTTAAACTGTAGAGTTGAACCTACAGCATCAGAAGTGGACAGAGCAGAGATCAACATCCCATAATGCAATTCACCACTGTAATTAAACACAAAACACAATAATTAGAAACAGTTCATTACAGATATATCTACAGTGTATATAGTGTGCTTTATGTATGTGAGAGGTCAGAAGAGGACAGATTCAGCTCAGTGTGGTCAGAGATTTTCAGGGTCAGGTCAGTTTATTAAGTCTATTAAGTCTTCTTTGGGTCTGAAGAGTTGAGAGGTCACGGCGGGACACCAGTGTGAGGACGGGAATAGATATCAGGCCTGCTTTACCTCATGATCACCTGATATTACTGATCAGTATTCAGTTTGCATGTTCTCCCCATGTCGGTGTGAGTTTCCTCCGGGTGCTCCGCTTTCCCCCACAGTCCAAACACATGCGCTATAGGGGAACTGATCAACTACATTGGCTGTAGTGTATGAGTGTGTGAATGAGTGTGGATGTGTGGGGTTTTCCCAGTACTCGGTTGCAGCTGAAAGGGCATCCGCAGCGCAAAACATATGCTGGAATAGTTGGTGGTTCATTCTGCTGCGGTGACCTCTGATAAATAAGGGACTAAGCCGAATGAATATGAATGAATATGAGTTATTAACATGCTGCGTTAAAGAATCTCCTCAATTCTGAGTCGCTTTGGACTAAAGTGTCTGCTTTTTTATTATTTATTTTAGCAAATTTGCAATGATTTATCACTTAAAGATGGA
>NC_133197.1:1252500-1257500 GCF_049306965.1 Danio rerio
GCACGAGGCCGCAGGCTGAGTCAAAAACCCTTTTGTATGTGGAACTGCTTTTCTTCCACATTTCACATTCAAATCATAAGCTGACAGTTAAACAGCTGAGCGTGCATCTTTTAAACTTAAGATCTGTAGTGTCTGCTTTTTGCTGGCTGTATGTGAGCGGAGTAATACACAAAGGGTAAAGAGGCTGTAGGAGTTCTGATATTGCAGAATATCGCACGGCTATCAGCCAATCAGATTTGAGAACCAGACAGAACTGTTGTATAAATAAATAAATATATTTATCTGACTTCTATTGTGTGTGTGTATATATATATATATATATATATATATATATATATATATATATATATATATATATATATATATATATATATATATATATATATATATACACACACACACACACACACCACACACACACATATTAGCTCATCAGTGTTGATAATCACGTCTCTTCAGCTTGGGTTCAGCTGAGGATTGTGGGTAACGAGATCTGCAGTAATGAGGTAAACTCAGATAAACTTTAGCCCAGCACAGGTCAGAGATCCTAAAACCAACCCGAGCCCGAGCCGTAATCTGCAGAGCGGGTCAGCGTCCTTACAAACCGCAGATTTATTCCTGATCAAACCCTTCATTCACCTCACCGTGAGTAAGAGTGCACTCTGATTGACAAGTGAAATAAACCTAGTGTTTTGAATAATAGAATATAAACATTACAAAATAAACAATCCCAACAAATAACTCGACTTCTAGTTAATGATGTGTGAAAGTGTCAGAATGTGGATTTCTCTGATGAATCATCTGCTGATCTGCATCCCAATCATCAGCAGTACTGCAGAAGACCTGCTGGAACCAAGATTCTCATAGAAATCAGTCAAGTTTGGTGAAGGAGAAATCATGGTTTGGTGTTCATTTAGTATAGGGGTGTGCGAGAGATCTGCAACATCAACAGCCTGAGGTATCAAGACATCTGTGCTGCCCATTACATTACAAACCACAGGAGAGGGACAATTCTCCAGCAGGATAGCGCTCCTCATACTTCAGCCTCCACATCAAAGCTCCTGAAGGTCAAGCTGTTCCAGGATTGGCCAGCCCAGTCACCAGAGATCAACTTTATTGAGCAGATGAAGGAGGAGGTGTTGAAGATGAACACAAAGACTCTTGATGAACTCTGGGATCCTGCTGAAGGCTTTCTTCTTCATTCCAGATGACTTTATTAATCAGTGATTTGAGTCATGTCAGAGATGTATGGATGCAGTCCTCCAAGCTCATGATGGAGTCAGACACAATATTCATTCTGTCTCCACTGCAGCAGGACTTTATATTCTATACTGGACATTATTTCTGTTCAGTGATGAGACTTTAGTCTGAGCAGAGTCAGACCGCACTGTCCTCATCAAATCAGTCAACATCAAGACATGATCAGATTTATTGAGCTCAAATAAGCAAAATCTAGAGGCCTTCACCTTTCATACGACATTTCTGACACCAAATCATTAGCTAGAAATCAGCTTATTATTATTTCTAAAACTTAGAGATGCGACAAGACTTTTGTCTGGTAGTGTACATTAATTTATGTTTTAAAATGTCAGTGGGATTATTGTAACTATGATTAAGCTCAATAGTTTAAACTGAAATTGAAAATGAATTTTAAAAATCAGACATTGATGTATTAATAAACATAAGGTGGAATTATATTTAAATAAGAGGGTGTGGCAGTGTGAGAGAGGGGGCGGGCCTCCACAAAATGGCTCTAATAATGTTCAAACACCACTAACTTTGTTTGTATTCTCTAATATATTCTCAGTTAATAATAATAATATATCTTCATTCATTCATGCATTCATTCATTTTCTTGTCGGCTTAGTCCCTTTATTAGTCCGGGATCACCACAACCAAATGAACCGCCAACTTATCCAACAAGTTTTTACGCAGCGGATGCCCTTTCAGTCGCAACCCATCTCTGGGAAACATCCACACACATTCACACACACACTCATACACTACGGACAATTTAGCCTACCCAATTCAACTGTACCTGCATTAATACAATCAAAATGTCTAAAGTAATGCAGGGAGAACATGCAAACTCCACACAGAAACGATAACTGAGCTCAAACCAGCAACCCAGCAACCTTCTTGCTGTGAGGCAACAGCACTACTTCGCGCCACTGCTTCGCCCATAATATAACTTAACTTAATAATCTTAAATGTTATTAAATGCATTCATTAGGTTTTAATATAAACACTGTAAAAACGCTGGGTTTCACACAATCGATTTGTTAACTTATTCGTTTTTACAAATTTAAGTGAATTGAACATAAAACATTTAAGCTGTCCCAAAAACAACTCAAGAATTGTGTTGCTTCAGCAAGTAGCTTGCAAACATCTCTTTTTGAGTGCATTAAAATATTATTAACATTATTATTATTATTATTATTAAAATGTTTTCCATGTTTGAGTTGTTGTTAGGTTGAAGCTGCAAGTCCTCATGGAGTTGCTGAGCAGGGGGGCGGGGCATAGTGAGCGAGGGGGCGTGGCCTCGTAAATTCGCTCTAATCATGTTTAAACACACTCAACTTTCTAATCTCAGCTGCTCTATTTCTGTGCTGGATTTAGACACTGAAACATCAACAAACAAACATAACACCAAGCGAGCAGGAGTAGCTGAGCAGACTACTCACTGTATATATACAGACGATCCATAATGATTTATTATAGTGAGGATGTTTGTGTGCTGTTTGGTCGTTTTCATCCACTCTGGGCTGATTTTGAGTCTTAATTTGGCCTCAACGTTCTCTGACAGATCTTATTTTGATGTATATTTTGGGAAAATGCTTTGAAATGCACTATGGGCAGATTGACTCCCCTTTGGTTATGTTGGGGACTGTTTTTGCCCCATTGACTTCCATTATAATCACATTATTTGATTTCAAAGCCATGACAGCATATAATCCTGCATTCTTGATTGTTGCTGGTTTACGCTGTTGGGAAGAGGGAAAGTTTGTCAGGTTTACTGTTGATCATCATTTGCAAACTAATCTGCTGTTTTACTCAATATAATAGCCAGGAACTCTTCAGCACAGGCCTGTCTGAAGGGTCAATGCTCCAACTGATGATCAACAGTAAAATGTTCCTCTTCCCAACAGGAAAATCCAGCAGCAATCAAGAATGCATAATTATATGCTTTCATGGCTTCAATAAATCAACAAATGTGATTACAATGGAAGTCAATGGGGTCAAAACAGTCCTCAACACACCCAAAGGGGAGTTAATGTAAACAGTACACAAGGATTAAATGAATGTTTTGTGTGTGTTCAGGATGGCTGTATTGATTTCATGGAGTATGTGGCGGCTCTGAGTCTGATCCTGAAAGGCGGTGTTCAGCAGAAGCTGCGCTGGTATTTCAAGCTCTACGATGTGGACGGCAGCGGCTGCATCGACCGCGAGGAGCTGCTGCTCATTGTTAAGGTATTTAATATTTGGATGTAATCTGATTAGGTTGGATTGGATTCAGAATTAGGATTAAATGACAAGATCCAATCAAGCTTTTGATCTAGATTAAACCCTCTAAAAATAGCATTGTAAATTGTTTATAGTGAAATTGGACTACTTTATTTATAAACAATGCTTATTTTGATTGCAGCGGATGATTATTTATGTCCTGCAGTTTACATTTGTTTTACTTAAACTTTGTGCTTTTAGTGAAAAATTAAACTTATCTCAAAAACCCTTAAGAATTGTGAACTAATTTTAAATCAAAAGCAAATGTCGCTTTTTGACTGCATATTAGTCATGACTACAAATGATTTTGTGTTATTTGAACTTACACCAAGTGATGAAGCGTTTCAGGTGTAATTTAAAAATTCTTCATGCAAAGTCTCAAGGTTGCCAAAAGTATAGGGCTTTTGTGCTTCAAAATGTGCCACACATTCTCTATTGGAGACAGGTCAGGACTGCCGACAGGCCAGTCAAGTACCTGTATCCTCTTCTTCCACAGTCAGGACTTTGATTCATCTGACCACAGTGCACATTTTCACTGTGTTATGGTATTATTAGCAGTGGTAATAACAGTATATATTAACATTGACTTACAGTGCACAGCATATATGCGTACACCCCTCACAAATCTCTCTTTTAAATGAATATGTTTAATATGAAGCTTTACAATATTATATTTGTGCATACACATTAGATTAGTCAGTACTGAAGCCAAATGTGGAGCTTCTCGAACAAAATAACTTTTATAATAACAATTATTCTTCCAAAAACGCCAATAACTTCCAAAAACTAGTACACCCTATTTTATGTTATAGAAAAATATTAAATACAAATTTTAAAAAGAGGAAAACTTCAGGGAAGCAAAACAATAAGTAAAAGAAAAAAAGAAAAGTTCAGTTGAAATTTTGTAGTTTGTAATTTGTTTTTGCAATGTTTAGCTTGAATGTAATTGTATTATTCTTCAATTTCTAAATATGTTTGGTGACTAAAATATTATTTCAATAAATATATCTGTTTAATAAATCAGGTTTGTTTAAATGCACCAAAATCCATTGACTATATTCACTGAGAAATGGAGGAAAATATCTATTTTCATATCTATTTTGGCCTGTAACTTATATAATAATGATATAAACACAAAACACAAAATAAGGAAACTTTATTGACAATTTTTTTACAGTGTGGCTTAAAACTTAAACAAAACTGCAAAGAAAAAAAAAAAGAATTCCTTCATGTTGTCCAGCACAAATCTATTAAGGTAACTTAAAAGTTTTTAAGTGGATTTAACCAATAAAACCACCAATAAGACAATTAAGTTGTCCCCCCCAAAAAAATAGGAATTGTGTTGTTTCTACTCATTTTAAATAAGTAGTCTGAACAAGCAGTAAAAGTCATTTTTGACTGCATATTAGTCGTGACGACAAATGTTTTTGTGTTATTTTAACTTATTAAATTACTTAATGGTTATTTATTTATCATTTTTATTTTATTTTTAACAT
>NC_133197.1:1262500-1292500 GCF_049306965.1 Danio rerio
TTATTTGTGCATTCCACGTCTGGTGTGAGCACAGCATTAATGGGACAGTTGCATAAAGATCAACATCTGAAATGTACACTCTTAAAGGAACAGAGCACCTAAAAATCAAACTTACTGTCCCTTTGAAACGGACAGTACATCTAAATATGAACATCTAATATACGCCTTTTAAAGGAACAGAACACCTTGTTGCAAAAGGCTAAGTGCCATCTGAAATGTTCTTCTGAAGTAAGCACTGTTATTAGGCTTCTGTGTTTACATGACTGTAAAGTTAGCTCATTTTTCTTTAAAGGCAATCAAAATAACATAAAATTAATGAATTGCCCACAAGAGCCTGAGAAAAATGCTCATTTTAGAAGTAAACTCTTCATTTGCTGATCATTTTTTCACCCTTGAGTGGTTTTAAAACTTCACAAGTTTGATGAACACAAACTAAAATTTGCTGAGGAATGCTGGAAACCGGTAGCTGCTGCCTTGCATAGTAATATAAACAAATACTATTTTAGTCAATGGCCAACATTATTGGGTGAACTGTCCCTTTAAGTGTTTTATTTGACTGGATTTCAGAACAGCAGCTGATTGTTTTCCCATGCACTGAAAAAAAATTCAAAGATGATTCCTTGGGTTTACAATTTTTTTTTATATGTTTTTAAACAAACAAATTAAGTTGAGTATTATTATATTTTTTTGTTTAAATAAAAATAACCAAAAATAAACTGTTTGCCACTGTTTTGCAGACATTATTTTTTTCAGTGTACTTTCAATGTGTGCATTAGTGATTTTCATGAATGAATCTAGAGCAGATGTTTTTAAGTGCACTTATACATGTTGCTTTCTCTTAAAATATACAATATCTTAAGTACTGTGATGTTTATCAAGGGAATAATGTGTTATTTGTGGAAAATGTAGGGATTATTTTTAATGCTTTTGTTATTTTTCAAGTGGATTCTCTTTTCAAAATAAAAACATGAAAGAGTTTTAAAATGGTGAAATGATTTATTGAACTGACAGTGAACAACACCAAAATTATCATAATTTACATTCAAGTACTATTACAGCATTTTTTATTTTTTATTTAGCTTTTATTTTGATATTTGCACTTTAGTCGTTTTTTTAAATATACTAACAGCATTATTATACTGATATGAGTTATTTCATTTAGTTGTTTTCTACATCTAGTTTTCCCCTATTTGATGTTTATATTTTATTTCAACCTTTAGTTTACTTCCAGTGAACATTAATGACCAGTTATAAACTAAATGTAAGGTAAGAATCTTATACTTAATACAAGCATTTTGAAGAAAAAAAAATGCTGAATAATTTTGGCATCATAAAACTTGAACGTCATTTAACTGAATAAAACATTTGTAAACATTTTTTATACCACGTTAAGCAATGATATACTACAATCTTTGCACGCATGTGTGTAGGCACAAAATGTGCATGACATCACAGCCCTACCCGAGTTGCAATCAGAGATTCGAACAAATTTTACCCTTTTATGAAACTGCATGAATGTGACCTGATTTATGACTGAAATATAAAGGTTCACAAATAATTTAAAGTTATTTAAAGTTGACAATTTATTTGTCTACAGAGCACCTTGTTTTGGCATTAAAGATCTCAGGATTGGTATTTTCCCTGCTTTGACATCAAGCTGTTAATAGAATCACATGTTTCTCTTCATTTACTACATGCAAATTGAAGTGGATCTAGTTGATTACTAATACTTTCTCCTAACATTGACACCATATACTTTTAAAGACATTTCATCACTACTGATGTAATCTCACTTTTGTTTGCTAATAAATACATATATTTAACACATTGGGCTCTATTTTGACGATCCAGGTTATATTCAGAGCTTGTCAGAATCCACTTTTGCTAATTTAAAGACGGAAAAATCTGCTTTGCGCCGCGGCGCATGATCTAACAGGGTTGAGCTTATTTTCTTAATGAGTTTTAGGTGTGTTTTGAGAATAAACCAATCAGAATTTCATCTCCCATTCCCTTTAAGAGCCAGTTGTGTTGCGCCATGGTGCATTTGCTATTTACATGACGTAAAGTAAGTGTAAGTGGAAAAACTGAGCATTTCACAAGCAATAAAACAGTTAAACAGAGCATCTGCAGCGCGAGAAAGCTTATTGGCGCACATACTGTATAAGCTCAAATGCATTTGCTAATTAAACAGCGTGTTGCAAAACATCAAAACAACTCTTGCGCCGAGCTGAAACTAGCAAACAACTATTGCGTCGCGCCTTACGCCCCAAAATGTTTCTCTTATTTTTAATCTCCCCATTTTGTGTCATTTTAGCACAATAAAGAATCTCCAAATGATCTTCCAGATTCATTATTAAGGTACATTTGCATATGTTCACAAAATATCTAATTAAATGGGGGCATGTGAAATATTATGCATTGTATTTTTTGTTTTATGATGATTGATTAGTTAAATTAGTTTTGCAAAATATTAGTTTTGTGATCTATTTGCATGAACAGTCTTTACGTATTTGAAATAGTTTGTAAAACATTAATTAACATAATGTTCAATCTTATTGATGAATAAAAGCATTACATCACCTGTTAGTGAGGAACTTTTGTTGTTGTTTTATATTTTTTGCTTAAAAAATTTTGTTAATGGTAGAAAATAACTAAATATGTAAAATTGCAACATTATGTTAAGAAACCAGCAATTGTACAAAAAAAACTTGTCCTTAAGTTACATTTCCCAGCTATAAATGGAAAAAGTCTTTTCGTGACTGAAATATTACATCCAACTTTCGACACTAATTTTGTCTGAACTCTCAAAACCCAAATAAATAAACAAATAAAACAAAAAAATTCAAGTTAAATGCTTATTTGTCTCATCAATAATATTTTACATGACGTGACATTTCCATTTATTATTCCTCTTATAACTTTCCTCTGCATATATGAGGGCTATCATGTCCTTCAGCCTCTGTACCTGCTGATCAACTCTCTCTCTGAAAACATTCAATTCTTCTTCTTGTTCTCTGGCTTCATCTTGATGTTTCTTCTCCATGGCATTAATGTTGCTTTTATGTTTTTGTTTTATTCTATTACACTCTTTTTCTTCTTCTTCTATTCTTCCTTGCACCTGTCTTTCTCTTGTACACATAACATCTTGTTCTCCTTTCAGGTCTTCAAACATTTTCTCTAATTTCTTCCTCTTCTCTTCTCGTCTCTTTTCATCCTCTTGTTTTCTTTTCTCAAACTCTTCTTTTATTTCTTCCTTCAGCTGATCATAATGTCTTTTTATCTCATTCCTTTTTTCTTCATATAGTCTATCCTTTTCTCCTTTGTCTTTCTTTTGTTTTTCTCTCTCTTGGATCTGTCGCAAATCTTCTCTTTCTCTTTCACATTTATTTTTCATTTTTTCCAGTTTCTCTTCTTGTATTCTAAGTTGATTTCCATGTTTTTCTTTTGTCTTTCTTATGTCATCCTCTCGTCCTCTCATCTGTCGCTTCATTTCTATTTCCCATTTGCTTTGCTGTTGTTTAACCTTTTCTTGAGTCTCTTTTTTACTTTCAGCCTCCTTTATTTTCCTCATCCATTCTTCTCTCTCTTTCTCTTCTTGTTCTTTTCTTTTTAGTTCCTCTAAATCTCTGTTTTTTATTTCCTGTTCTTGTTTAATCAGTAATTCTGCTATACTATGTTCTTTATTTTTTAAATTTTCTAGATCTTTTTTATATTCTTCCTCTCTTTTTTGATATTCTTTCTCTCTTTCTTCTTGCTGATTTTCATACAGTTTTCTCTGATCTTCAATCTCCTCTATCATCTGATTATATTCCTCTGTCATCTGTTTCTCCAGATCTGCCTGTTTCTGTTTCTCCTCTTCCTCTTGTTTCTCCAAATCAGATTTTTCTTTCTCCTCAAACTCTCTCCTGAGAGTTTTCACTTTTTCTTTGAACTTCTCCAGCTTCACTCTTTTTTCATCTGCCTTTTGTTTCTTCTTCGCCAGTCTTTCTGTCATGTTTCTGATTTCCATCTCATATTTGGCCTCTAATTCTACAACTTGAGCCTGATTTCTTGTTTTATTCTCTTTTAATGTTTCAATTCTTCTGTCGACAGAGACCTCTGCCTCCTGAAACATCTCATTAGTAAAGTGTTTACCCTCATTAGATTTCCTAATTTCTTCTATCATATTAAACAGACGAGTAACTTGTGTCTGATCTTGTGTTTCTGTGTTGTTAAAATCCAGGTATCTGTTTCCACAGTCGCTGATCATGTTTTTGAGTTCATCATTAAAACTTGCTTTCTCATATTGTTCAATTGTTTTGTTGTTCAGAATATCTGCTTCAGTGAAGAGAACAACACTGAATTTTGCTGCTTCTGGCCCAAACATCATCGTTATCATGTCTAAAATCTCACCCTTCTCTTGGCTAATTTTTCCTAAACTCACCACAATAACAAACACATGAGGTCCAGGAGCTGACTGATGAACACATTTCATAATTTGCTCCTGTACTTGTTCTTTTGACAGCGTCAAATCGAAGAGTCCTGGAGTATCAATAATAGATACTGTTTTACCATCGACTTTGACAACTTCCTTCTGACAAACTCTGGTCACCAAAGATGAACTGGTTTCAGCGTGAAAGTAATTTTTTCTGAGGATGGTGTTTCCTGTTGCAGACTTTCCATTTCCAGTTTTCCCAAACAACAAGATTCTCAGACATTGTGACGCTGAGTCTTCATCACCTGAAAATTATAGTAATAAAGTTTATACAGTAGATTTACAACAGATTAACATAAATTTGTACAGCAATTGTTGAACTTTACATAGAAGGTTAACTATTTGCAGCAGACCATATCTGAGTCTCCTTTTTTTCATTATTCATTGATTGTCTAGTTCTTGAATCTTATTGGCTGATAGCCATGTTATGTTCTACAAATAAACAGCACTCGTCCAGCCTCATCACCCTTCACCCTTGTGTATTACTCTGCCCACATACTGCGACAAGTAGAGGACACGCTACATTTATTCCTGCTGTTGGACAACATCATGTACTTGTGAGGCTTTTTAGTCGAGAATGTAGTTGTTTAAATTGCAAATCTGCAATTTATTTATAAGGATAGTGCCTATTTTAAAATATTTATCATTTCTGAGAGAGCTCATCGACGGCCATTTGCCTGCCATCCTGAGTCGACCAAAGACGGTTGATGTTTTCAATCCACAAGATGGAGACAGAAGCGCATAATAAGCCCTTGCGCTTAGAATATTGTATCTGTTGTGACAACAAAGGCAGCTGCCAGTTATGTACTATTATAGGAGTTTATATAATGTGTTTGCCCTAAGAAACCCATTCGCTACATTTACTGTTTGGTTGATTTGCACTTGGGTGAAAATGTGCTTTTTGCTAGCAAGTTTGTTTATGGATCTATACAGATTAGTCTCGTCTCTCTTATATGTGAATAAAGTATTATTGGTTTATCTCGAGAGTTGATAAGTGAGACTGAGAGAACGAGACCGCAGAGGCTTGTCTCTGAGAGAAAGTGAACTATTATAACAGCAAATCATGTGTTATTATTATTATTGTTTAAGGATTGTTTAATGTAGTGAATGTGTTGAGTGTTATAATTGCAAGTTTGTTGAGTTCGTTTGCGAGCTGAGGACATTGAAGCCCGTGTGAGAGTATATTCTTGTGTTTTAACAGTCACTGCTACACTGGCCTGACGTACTGTTTCATCGACTGAACTGTTAAAGTGAGACTTAGCACCGTGATTCATGGGTGGTCTTTATTTCTCTTGACTTCAGTAAGAGAAACCAGATCGTTTGTTGAACACAATGAGAGAAAGACCGCTCAGGAGGATGGATTGATTTCATCGGCGGGAGTGTTCAAGTTGCATCGGACTGACAGTTCGCGGTGGAGGAGATCGATCGCGGGGAAACAATGGATGATTGCGACGGCTTCAGAAACGCCAGGAGCCTCATGTATGAAGACTTGCGTGGAAATCTTACTAAAACATTGCGTAAGTACAAAGCTGTAAATCTGCGTACGCAGAAAAAAATTCAGATGTATGAAACACTGCGTACGCCGAATCTCACGCATATTCTTTTGTACATCTGAATGAACGTGAAACTGAGCGCAACATGCACGAGCACAAAACCCCTCCCTGACTCCTCCCCCGTATGAATATGCAAATGACTCTACTTTGGCAAAACCCAACGAAAAAGCAACGGCAAAATCAAGCAAGAAGAGAAACTTTGAACAGAATGTGAATTGGAGGTGCTGCTTTCGGAGGTAGAACGGAGAAAAGCGGTGTTATTTGAAAATTTGTCCTCCGGAATTAACAACAAAAGAAAAAGTAGAGTGGGAGAGTTTAGCTGATGCGGTTAACACAGTTGGGTCTGAACATCACACTGAGTGCATTAAAAAGAAATAGTGTGGTTTATAGTTGTAAAATGTTGTGTCACTCGTAACAGTCTCAAGCCTGATTTATACTTCTGCGTCAGGTGACCGGCGTAACCAACGGCGCATGCAACGCGTGTGGCTGTGCATTTATACTTCTGCTGCTGTCTCTGTTGGTCTGCATTAACACTTCTGAAACACTAGTGGGCAGTGAGGTGTAAATCTTCCTCTGTGTCGAGTTTCTTCGCTACTTTTTTGCTTTTCCTGAAAACTTCCTGGATGTACAAGTGGCTCAAACTCGCTCATTTTGAGGCAGGAACCGGCGGACGTGCAACAACTTTAACTATGAGGTAAACACAAAACAAAACTTTCCATCCGGAGCTCCTTCACGGTACTCCACACTTGTAAACAATCGCTCGCGCGGCGTCGCGCCATTTGCGCGGCTTTTGGTCCCACCCAGACTCATCAGCGCTACCAAGCTGACCAATCACAGAGCTTACGCTAAGCGTCGTTGCGACGTGTAGTTAAATTTTTTGAGAGATGTGTTTTCGGCTGGAACCAACAGGTGTCATTTGAGGTGTATGAAGTGACCAAGTTTTTCAGCTTGGGTTTTATTAGTTTTCCTATTGGTGCAATTTTATAATATTCATTTTATGTTTGATCAATTAGAAAATACACAGCAACCTGAGTCTGAGAATAGAAGTTTAATCTGTGAAGTTTAATCTGAGTTTGATTGTTGTAGCTGGATGACCATTTGTAGAAGATTACATTAAAGTAAAAAGAATGTGCATTAGTTTGATCTGTGAATAATGGCTGCTTCTTCTGCTGTTGAAGCTATGGATCCTGCTACTGAAAAGCTCATTTTACTTGCTTATTTTAACAGCAAGAATAAAATTAAAAGGAAAACTCAGTTACAAGAAAGAACAAGATCACCCTGTAGCAGATTTTTTGCATGTGTCATAGTTAAATAGTAGAGTGTACCTGATAAAGTAGCTGGTAAATGTATATAGTAGGGCAGGGGTCAACAATCTCGTTCCTGGAGGGCTGGTGTTCTGCAGGGTTTAGCTCCAACTTGCCTCAACACATCTGTCTGATTGTTTGAAGTATACCCAGTAAGAGCTTGATTAGCTGGTTCAGGTGTGTTTGATTAGGGTTTTAGCTAAAATCTGCAGGACACCGGCCCTCCAGGAACAAGTTTGGTGACCCCTGTTGTAAATTATATGTTTTAGGCTGGAACCGACAGGTGTCATCTGAGGTGTAATGATAATGACACTGCTTAAAGTGTTTCTCGTGTTTCATTTACACTGAATCAAAACAGCATTTGGTTGCCTTTGATACTAGGGACTGGGGTGGGTCAGACCCGGCATAATTTATATCTGCTTTAATGGGGCATAGCAACTTTATATTGAACTCTGAGCAGAAACAGACCTGCTTTATGGCCATCTTAAATTGGCAGTGTAAAGACAACTTTTTATTCTCAGTGAAATATTTCATTGACAATATAAAACCCACATATCCTGTTGAAAAGAAGAGTGAGATAAAAAGCAAACATCAAAACGTAACTTGTTTTGCAAATTAACTGACTTACTGTTTGTTTGCTGAATCATTGCATTGCTCTGATAAAGTGGGGTTGTTTCATGTCCTTGTTTCTCCTTTTCTTCTCTTTTACTTTCCTCTTGTATCTCTGTCTCCCATTCCTCCCATAACTTTCTCTCACAGTCTTCAATGTCTTTAATGTCTCTCTTATATTGTTCTTCTCTAAATTTATGTTCTCTTCTTTTTCTCTCTTCGCTATGCTTCAGCCTGTTTTCCTCCATATTTTTTTTAATTCTTTCTCTCTCTAATTCGTGGTTGAGCTGTAGATCTTCTTTCTCTCTCAGTCTTCTTTCTCTCTCTCGTTTAAGTTTTTGGTAATATTCATCCCACGTGTCCTCTTCTATTTTTCTCCTTCTGTCCTCCTCCTCATCTCTTCTTTGTCTCCAATATTCTCGCTCTCTCTTCATCTCTTTTTTGCATTCTTCTTCTTTCTCTCTAAAATCCTCTTCTCTTTTCTTTCTATCTTGATTATTGTTTCGTCGTTCTTCCTCTATCATCATCATCATTCTCTCTTTCTCTTGTTTAAGTCTCTGGTCAAAGTCATAAAACATATCCTCTTCTTTCTTTCGCCTTCTCTCATCCTCTTCTTCTCTTCTTTGTCTTTCATGTTGTTTCTGTCGTTCCCATTCTTCTCTTTCTTTCTTTATCTCTGTTTTATATTGTTCTTCTCTCTCCTTAAATTCCTCTTCTCTTTTCAATCTCTCTTTATCATGATTCTGTCTTTCTTTCTCTATCATTATAATCCTTTCTTTGTCTTTTTTTAGCATTTGATTATATTTTTCCCACATGTCCTGTTCCTTTTGTCGTCTTTTCTCATCATCTTTTTCTTGTCTTTGTTTTTCCTGCTGCTTCTGTTTCTCCCATTCCTCTTGTAGTCTCTTCAACTTCTCTTTTGTATTTTTCTCTTGATCCTTAATGTCTTTAATGTCTCTTTTATATTGAACTTCTTTCACTCTTAATTCTTCTTCCCTTCTTTTTTTCTCCTCTTCGTGTATTTTCATCTCCCTCTTTTTCTCTTCTGTGTGTTCCTTCATCATTCTCTCTTTTTCGCTCCTCATTTCCTCTTGCATTTTTCTCTCTTCTTTTATATCTCTATTAACTCGTTCTTCTCTTTCTCTATATTCATCTTCTCTTCTCTTTTTCTCCTTTTCATGCTTCACCCGTTCTTCTTCCATCATCCTCTTTTTCTCTTCCTCATGTTTCTTTATCAGTTCTTCTCTTTCTCTATATTCATCTTCTCTTCTCTTTTTCTCCTTTTCATGCTTCACCCGTTCTTCTTCCATCATCCTCTTTTTCTCTTCCTCATGTTTCTTTATCAGTTCATCTCTTTCTCTATATTCATCTTCTCTTCTCTTTTTCTCCTTTTCATGCTTCACCCGTTCTTCTTCCATCATCCTCTTTTTCTCTTCCTTATGTTTCTTCATCAGTTCTTCTCTTTCTCTCTTCAGTTGTTCCACTTTCTCCTCCATTATCATCATTTGTTTCTCTTGTATTTCTCTCTCCATCTCTCTGAACATCTTACATGAGTAATAACTGTCTCCATTTGTCTTCACCATCTTCTCTATCTTCATCAGTAGATCAGACACTTGTGTTGGGTCTTTAGTCTGATTATTGTTGAACACATGGACTCTGTTTCCACATGTTTCAGTGAGGTTCTTAAGAGCAGAGTCAGTGTTTCCTAGAAAGTCTCCAATAGTTTTGTTCCTCAGATCGTCTCCTCTGGTGAACAGCACTATTGTGTATTTTAAAGAGTTTTCTCCAAATATTTCTTGGATGATCTTCACTGACTCTTGCTCTTCTTGAGTGAATCTTCCCAGTGAAATCACCAGCAGAAACACGTGAGGTCCAGGCAGGATCATGGAGATGCAGTTGCTGATTTCTCTCTTGATTTCTTCATTACTGAGTTGAGTATCAAACAGTCCTGGAGTGTCGATCACAGTGATGTTTTGACTATTGACTTGAACTGTGACCTTCTGACACTCTTTAGTAACAGAGCTTTGAGAGATGTCTGATGTAAATGCTTTTCTTCCTAAGATGGTGTTTCCAGTTGCACTCTTCCCAACTCCAGTTTTACCCAGAAGAACAATTCTCACTTCATTAGGTCTTTCTCTTGAATCTAAAGACAGATCAAATAAAAGTCATGCCTGAAGGTTGGAAATAGATAAAGGCCTCGTTTACACTAGTGCATTTTAGTTTTAAAACTCAGTTTTCGGCACTTGAAAACTCTGGCGTAGTGTGGACGGATGCCGTAACCGTAGCCAAATTTATGTGATTTCAAACTAAAGCGCACTAGTGTAAACGGGGCCTAAAACAATGCTTATCTGAAGGTTTTAAGTTTGAAGTAGCTCACAGTTTTAATTACATTTTAATATAAAAAGCCAGTAAACTACTATGACACATTAAAATGTGAATATAAATGCTCAGAGTATGACTGTTTAAAGATGGATTCAAGTTTAAGTCTGCCTTGTGGTTGACCAAGTTTTTCAGCTTGGGTTTTATTAGTTTTCCTATTGGTGCAATTTTATAATATTCATTTTATGTTTGATCAATTAGAAAATACACAGCAACCTGAGTCTGAGAATAGAAGTTTAATCTGTGAAGTTTAATCTGAGTTTGATTGTTGTAGCTGGATGACCATTTGTAGAAGATTACATTAAAGTAAAAAGAATGTGCATTAGTTTGATCTGTGAATAATGGCTGCTTCTTCTGCTGTTGAAGCTATGGATCCTGCTACTGAAAAGCTCATTTTACTTGCTTATTTTAACAGCAAGAATAAAATTAAAAGGAAAACTCAGTTACAAGAAAGAACAAGATCACCCTGTAGCAGATTTTTTGCATGTGTCATAGTTAAATAGGAAAAGGATGCATTTGGCTGAATAGAATAACATGGAGGAAACCAAGCTTTATGGCTGAACCATTCATACTAGTCTCATAAGTATCAGAAGAAATCATTTTGCAAACAACTAAAACAATTAAAAACATTATACTGACTTTCAAGTGAACACTGTCAGTAAGCCTGGTCATCAGAGATCATTGTGTATAGGAGTTTCTGGAGTTTTGTTTGTAACTTCTATTTATGTATTGTCAAATGTGTTAAGACATTTGCAGCCATGTTTGATAGAGTGTTTAATTTAAGTTGTTTTTCTGTTCATTACCTTGTGACTGAAATGTCTTTAATGAGTTGATTCCGCTATGTTTTTCATCATATTTCAGGTGTTTCTCCATCTGCGGCTCCAGAAATGTCTCTGCTGAGAAAACCTCTCCTTTGTTTTCTTCCACCATCTGATCAATCTTCTCCATCAATGTGGACACTGGTGTGTTTGGGTTAATGAAATGATGTCGTCCACTAAGACTCTGAATGACCGTCTGAGTTTCTTCACTGAGTTCTGCTGTATGAAGCTCTGAGTCCTGCTGTATGAGGATCATCATGTGCTTGTTGATTTTGAAGCTGAAAATCTGCATCTTCTCCACTTCTGCTCGGTCTTCATTATTGAGAGGACCATCAGGAATGATGAGGATGAACAGATGAACTCCAGGATGGCAGAGAGACACACAGCGGAGCGTCTGACGCATCACTTCCTCCTCTGAGAGATTAATGAGAGTTGGAAACTCCATCAGACTGATCAGACGACCATGAAGATCCACATCTGTCCTCGTAAACTCTGAACCGACCACAGATCCTCTCCTGCTTTCTCTCAGGAACAGCTCTGACATGGAGGATTTTAATCTTCTGTTACTCCCACAAACAACCAGATTCAGGTTCAGAACCTCTGAAATAGTGTTAAAGGAATTAGCTAGTTTACAATGTGATTTAAAGATTAATACACAATGACTGTTTTGTTATTACTAGTCCCTAATCAATGCATGTACGCATGTGAAAACACTAAAGACAAAGTTATGCTCACTCCTATTTCATCATTGTAAACTTATGTCAAAACTCACATAAGGTGCAACAGGTATTAAATAGCAACCTTAAGGTCCATTAACATCAAGCATGATAATGATAAATATAAGCATAAATATATTTGTGTCCACACACACACACACACACATGATAACGATTATTTAATTTTTAGATTCTGCTTTTAATAGTGCATTAGCTTGTGTCTCCAGAAGATGTCCTTAGGCGCATCTGAACACACTATTAATCTACCGATAGTAATCAATCTAATCAAACAGCCCATTTAGCACTAGTCAGTTCTCCAGTATCGCTGTAGTTTTGCTGTGAACTCCGCTATTCTTTAAAACTCTCAAACATTTTTACAGCTAGATCTTCACTGATGCCTTTAGAGTTATTGTGCTTGGTGTGAACAGGACTTAGCACATGTCTCTGTTTCTACGGCATAAATATTTGTTTAAACAATTTTAATATGTAATCCAAAGGAGACTCCAAATTGTACATTCAACATTTAACCACTATTCTGTGTCAGGAACCGGTTTACAATTCAATACAAGGCAATATGCTATAACTATAATGAGAGATTTAATTAAAGTTTTTCTAAATTGTTTTGGCATATTTTTCGTTACAGTCTTAACGTTCTGTGATTTAATATTATTAGACTGTTTTCTTATCTTTTTTCTAATTTGCGTTTATATTGTTTAGCTGTCAATATAATACTTTACATTTATGGAAGAAAGAGTTATTACATAGATAGAGAATGTGTAACATCTTATTCGTCAAAAGACGGTTTATGTGCATGTAACCGCACCGGTCTGAGCAGGCATGGGAGACAAATGCTCTGAGGAGGCTAAAGATTGCAGAACAACATCTGTCGCTGGATCAGAGGAGTGAGGTTTACTCGATGACCAGCTGGCTTCCGTTACATAAGGGCAAATATAGATGACCAAAAAATCATTTACTCATTTTACTCATACTCCTTTTATTATTTATAATGTCCAAGACATTGATATTAATATTAAATGCTACTTTTGTGCCTTTATTAGCTTTTTTTCTAGGGTTAAAAATCTTAAATTATTCCATCTCCACCTGCTGGTGAAAGAGCAGCTGGCGATCTTCAATCTGCAATCTATTGCTTCTCCTGCAGTTCCTGGATGTAATGTTGAATTTTAACAGTCGAATTTGAGGAATATGAATTTAATGAAGCGAATATTTGAACTGAAATAAAATGAACTGAAAATTACCTTTTGAATATTATACATCGTATTTTTAAAGGGTATTGAATATTTTGTAAGTGAAAGTTGGAAATTGATTATGAATTATTGAATTTACAAGTATAAAAACGTGTTTGAAATATTTTTAGTTGAGATATTCACAACTTAAATAAACAGCTATGTTAAATTTCAGGACCTAAAAATACAAACCTGGAATTCAAGTCATTAAAATGCAAAAATTTGTTAATTGAGTGTATTATTTTTTTCAGTTTGTGATATTCAACAAGCTTTTTAATTCAATAGTTTTGGCATTGATTTTGTTCCATAAAACTCTGCACTTTTCGCCTCAAAGACTTCCATTCATACACGTGACGTGCGAATGGAACAGACAGAAAACACAAGCTCATGCATAAAGATTTGCATATTGATTTGTTGCAAAGATCAAGTTTGGTGAACTCTGACCTGCGCTATCACATCAGGTGACTGCGTGAGACCAACAGAAGATCAAAACATGACCTCTCTGTGCAGAAATTTAAATTATGGAGCAATCACTCGCTTATTTATCATCTAATCATATTGTTTAATCCTGGCCCTTTCACAGCACCATATGACAGAATTGGCAAGCTGAACCACGGGTGTGACCACAGCTTTACTTTGCTTACTACAAATGTCTACACAGATGTATCAAAGCAAGTGGGAGGAAAAATATAATAAATTTCATTTAATTCATATAATTAAGCTATATTTCTTATTTGGAATTCAAATTATTTTATATTCAGGCTGTAAAACATTATTATAAATGCATTTGAAAATTAACTTCTAAAGTGGTCAAAGCAATTGAATTTTTATCTGTTATATCTGTTGAAGGATTCGGATTTCTGCTTTCCAATCCGTCTCATCATGGACCAACGTTTATCCTTTTCTCATCATCTTGTTTCTTATAATTTTTTTTATTAAAAATAATTATTTGATCATTTGAATGAGTATTGAACTTTGAATTGATTTTGATTAATAAATAAGTTAACACATTGCTTAATATAAGAATGTTCAGTGCATTTGCCTGTCTCTTTATACCTATTTTCAGATGCCAGCAATCTAGGTCAGAGGTCATGGAGGCCTTGAGTGGAACTGGGGGCTGAGGACTGGAAGCAACCAACCCAAGCTCATTCTGGAAACGTAGCCTCGCGGACGTTTCTGGAGACCGCGATTTACGTGGCCGGAGGTACGTAAAGGCCGCGTTTGTTTTTTTTTCGAGCGAACGCTGCGGGGCGGTGTGGTGCCGCTCCGCTCCTCCTCTTCGCGCTCGCCGGCCGACGGCTCGCCTCTGAGTGGAGGGCTTTCCCGACACAATCAGTTTGTCCGCCTAGCTCACAGCGTTGCGACGGCGAAGCGGAGGCCCTGGACGAGGAGGAGGAGGAGCCGGCCGCGGTGGACGATGACCGGGATCGAGTCCGGGGAACAGCAGGTTCCGGAAATCAGGTAAGACGAAAAACGGAATCCGAAAAATAAGGGCGAGAACGCGGTGGGATCCGAAAACTCGGTCGAAATCGAAGACGAGGGCTTTTGCTTTTGCTTTTTTTTGTTTTTTTTCCGATCCGGCGGCTTTTCGCGTGAGAACGGCGCGGGCGCGAACGCCGTGCGCTCCCGAGAGGCACCCGCCCGAGACGCGAAAAAGTGCGCACAGCGTCCTCTTGCGGATCCGCAAAAACAAAAAACGCTCAAATACGTACCTCCCGGGACGTAAATCGCGGTCCGCAGAAACGTCCGCGGGTCTACGTTTCCACAATGAGCCCGGGATGGAAGCAACTGTTTCTATTGTTATTTCTATGGGTTAATACTCTCTAAAACTCTCTAAAAAAGTGATTTTGCTATTTTTACGGTGAATTATTTTAAAGTGATTCTATTTTTTATTCAAGATAGACTTTGTGTAGTAAGAATATAACTGCCTGAATGTAGATTATACCAGTTTTTAACCAGTCTCGATAAAGACGGCTGACAGTACACTCAGCCTTGGATAAGAAACAGATTGTACTTTGTGTGTGTGTGTGTGTGTGTGTTTTATTTGATTGTTGATCCATTTCACAGGTCTGGAGTCAGCTCTAATCAGTCTAAGGGATGTCTGACGTTTATGCTTAAGATAATGTTCAGAGTATACGCACAAACCCCACGTGGAAATGTTCCTAGTTTATCTGTGTTTTAACCAATCAGGCTAGAACACCTGTATGTATGACGCAGTTAATGACGTTATGTGAGAGTATAATTGTTATTGATTGGTGATTGTAAGCAGAGCGGCCTAGGAACTCATTGCGAGTGTTGAAGCTGGCTTCTGCGGATGAAACTGCAAACTATCTTCAGTAAACTTGATTTATTTATTTAAATCTCCGACTCCGGCTCTTCTTCATCTACCAGACTGGTCACTCTTTGGGTCAAACTGTAAACCATCCCTACACTGTGTTTCGGAGGGCATTTATATCTGCCCATATGATTATCAGATCTTCAGAAAAAAATGCAAGAAGTGACCAGCTGTAAACAGCCTCTAAAGAACACTAGCCCTCCATGACCAAGTTTGGGCACGCCTGCACTAGATGCTTGGGTGCATATTACATTATACTACATAGTGTATAAGTATATAGTTTATAGTCCGCCACCTGGGACACAACCATTGTCTGGCTTCATCAATGAACAATCTTTAAACATTAACCAAATAAACAACAAAACATATGTTGATCTTGTCATAAAAATGGACCATTGGCTTGGAAGCTTTGCTGTGCATTATTTAAATTTAATGAAATTAATTAGAAAATAGAAATTAAATAGAAAATTGTGCAGGGTGAACTTGGCATTAGAGTAGCGGCCATAACAAGAGTACAATCAAAACCACCTGGTAATGTTTTTATGGTTAGTTGGGATAGTTCTGAGTTGCCTACAAATTAGTGTATACAATCAAATTTGCAGACACCTCAGTAATTACTTCAGTAAAACGTAAGCCTAATAAAAATTTTAATAAGTACATTTATTTGGAGTTATTTCCTTTCGCAAGTACATGTTTCTCCTTGTCCTGTGTAGTGAACATGAACTGGCTATTAGTAATAAAAAAAGAGACAAACCTCTTCCATCACTTCCTGTTTTTGAGCTCTCATCTTCTGTGTAATCTCCTCTGGCTGAACCACAATCTCCATCCACTGATGACCCATCACCTTCATCACCACAGATGTGAAATTCTTTGTATTCTTCCTTGAGGATCTTCTCTATCTTTATAAACAATTTAGTGTGAGATTGTGGGTTTGTATCAAACCGAAGATGTCTTCCTTCACAGTCCTTTATTACATTTTGAACAGCCTTATTCGTTTTAAAAAAAACAAACCTAAGTGTCTCCTCATCAGTGGTCAGCACTATAGTGTGTTTGATGGCCTTCTGACTGAAGAGACTCAGTATATATTTCACTCTGTCTCTGTCCAGCTCAGTGAAGTCATTATACTGCAGTACAAGTATGATCACATGAGGGCCTGGAGCACACTGAGACAGACACTCTCTCACTGCCTGAATGACCTGCAGCTGATTGAGATGTGTCTGAAGCAGATGAGGAAAGTGGAAGACTCTGATGTTTCTCTCCTGTCCACTGAATCTGGTCTGCTTGACATAAAATGAAGCTCCACTGTCAAACACTGCTGCTGGTCCACTCTTGATAAAGTTTTCCACTCGGCTGTTTTCTGATGCATTCTTGCCTATCAGAACAATCCTCAGATCGCTCACTGAAAAACACCATACACAAACAAACACTTCTAATGGGGCACTTTCCATATGCATGAAGATTTTAAAGAATATGTTCTTTATTACTAAACACAACCCTCAAAAACAATCTTACAGTCTTATAAAACAACAACTTGAATGTAAAAATCATAGGACCAGACAGAATTTGTGGACTTTGTGTTAATTCTGCACACAATTTTGTGCAAATCTGCATTTTGCGTTTTTCTCTATGGGCCGCTTCTAATTTGGCCCGAGTTCTTTTAGCTGCGAAAGGTCTGCATTCGGTACAGTTGTGTGTATTTGATTTTGACCTGTATTTGTATTATCACAAATGGGCCACTGTCAGAACAAAAAAGCCAAAACAATTAGATTTGGCAGTGGATTGGGATTGGTGTCAGTTGTTTGATTAAGCATGCTCCCTGAAGATTCACAGACTAAAAATCTGTTCTACTAAGGTTAAAATGAAAATTTTTACTTGTATTTAAAAATGTTTGATAATAGCAGTTACCTAAAACCTCTGAAATGGTGTACACATCTAATCATTTACACCTATTTGTTAGCCTGTGATGATGAGTTTTATTATGTGTAAGTCTAGGTTTTTGGTTGCTTATGGCAAAACTTGACAGTTTGTGTTTTCATGGCTAATATATTTTAAAAAAACGCACACATGGGCACTTATGCTTAAATTTATACTGTTTTATATATACTTTTCCTCTTAATACTTCATTGTCAATAAATATTATTCATTCATTCTTTTTATTGTCGGCTTAGTTCATTTATTAATCATAGGTCACAGCAGAATGAACCACCAACTTATCCAGCATATGTTTTATGCGGCAGATGCCCTTCCAGCTGCAGCCCATCACTGGGAAACATCCATAAACTCCTGCATTCACACTCATAAGCTACAGCCAATTTAGCTTATTCAGTAGGCTTTATGCATGCAATACTTCCACCTTTGTCCAAGGCTGCCATCCAACTTCCGGCCCAGGTGTTGTTTAAAGTCATATTAACAGGTTTATAGAAAAATGTTGTTGGAGCTTGGTTTGATTGCAGCTGAACTCACTGAAGACACACTTAATGTTTTGAGGATGTTTTTGGTCTCTTCTTGACTCTGAGTGTCTCTGAACTCCTGCGGTCTCTGGAGGATGAGAGAGCTCCATGATTTCATCTAAAACATCTTTATTTGTGTCTGAAGATGAAAAAATCTGATGTCTTAGAAACATACTGTGTGTGCTACATAACATTAGTCGTTGTGGGTTTAACATTAAATGAAACTTAGTTCCACCAGGATATTTTATATTTGAAAGAATTATCCTGATCTCAAAAAGGGATTTGATGTTGTTTTATGTTTGATGATATTGTGCTTTATTTTAATCTAGCATTAACATTAACATTAATGTTTGCATTTTAAAATTACATTAGTATCACACAAGCATATCTGTGGACAAAACTCTTTTCAATTCACTGTGTTTTGTTTTTTTTTGTATTCCCAACAGTACAGAGAAATTTCATATGTATAAATATATATATATATATATATATATATATATATATATATATATATATATATATATATATATATGTCTGTAGTATGTGTGCAAAAAGACTTGTTTTGAGATTTGGGTATATTAAGTATCTGCTGAAAGTAATTTGTTCATTCCAATATACATATATTTTTTAATATTTGATGAATGAACTGAGGAGAATTCCACCTAATTGTAGTTTTTTTAAAACACTAAACTGATTGTTTACAGTACCCTATTACATTTTCAAGAATTTGGTGCTTTAATGAACATTTTTTTAAATTTGGGCATAAGTAACCTTTTAGGCGATGCGGTGGCGCAGTATGTAGTGCCGTTGCCTCACAGCAAGAAGATCATTGGTTCGAGCCTCGGCTGGGTCAGTTGATGTTTCTGTGTGGAGTTTGCATGTTCTCTTTGTGTAGGCGTCGGTTTCCTCCGGGTGCTCCGGTTTCACCCACAGTCCAAACACATGCGCTATAGGGGAATTGGGTAGGCAAAATTTTCCGTAGTGTAAGAGTGTGAATGAGCGCGAATGGATGTTTCCCAGTGATGGGTTGCATTTGGAAGGGGAAGGGCATCTGCTGTGTAAATATGTGCTGAATAAGTTGGTGGTTCATTCCACTGTGGTGACCCCAGATTAATAAAGGGACTAAGCCAAAAAGAAAATGATTGAATGAAGTAAATTTTTAATGTTATCTGGTTGCACTGACTAAACCCACATTAGTGTCTACAGTGCAGTCTTCATTTCACCATCAGTGATTTAATTTACTTACTGTTAGGGCGATCGTGATCTGGACTACTCCTGCCGGCTTCTGCTATGGAGAGAACAGATGTTTGAGCCATTAAACATTAAAATATTTTGACACTCTAAAGTGCAGAAGACACAAAGTTCAACAACATTCTCTTTTGATTTTCCTCAACTACCTTCAAATATGAAAGTTTATTTAATAATAAATTAATATTACACAAGTCCTGGACTACAAAGTCTTATATTGGACAAGTTCAATTTATTTCTGTAGCACTTTTACAGTGTAGATTGTGTGGCAGCAGCTGAACAAAAATGTTCTAGTAAATTAAACTGCGTCAGTCCAGTTTGCAGAGTTGAAGTTCAGTTCAGTTTAGTGTAGTTTAATATTAACAGCTGAAAGTTCAAACACTGAAGAGCAAATACATCGATGTGCAGCTGCACAAGTCCCAAACCAAGCAAAGTACAATTAATACCATTAATTGATGAAGTTTAAGTATACAAGTATATTTGCAGAAATTTTCATTTGTGACAACAATCTTTGGAGTATTAAGAAAATAAAAAATTCCGTTTCTCATTATATCTAAAATAAATATACAAAGTAATAAGCACACATTTGTATACCTATTGTCATAATTAAACTGAACAACCGGAATATAAGATCTGTGCATTTTTCTGCAGACATCGATTTCCTGAGTGACTCTTCCTGGTTGTTAATGCCACGTAACAAAGGTAAAAGCACAGTAAAATAGCCCACCAGTTAAATACTGCTTACACCACTGCTTGCTATGGGCTTATATCCTATATAAATATGACATAAAATAACCGAGGAAATGTTTCTGCGTCTACCATACTAATTTTTTTCTTACCTGAACTCGACGCCATTTCAGCACTTTAACGTCATAGCTTGAAACCGAAATTGAAATAAAAACGTTGAAAGGTGAAAGCTGCTGTGACACGCCCGTAGAGTTCGGAAAAAACAAACGTACACATTAAGTATAAATGTCTAAATTATGAACTACAGCTCAGTCCTGTTTAAAATAAGCAAACTAATGATGCTGTTTCTGCGGATGCAACTCAGTGTCTTTATTTAAATAAAATTTTTATTTAAATTTAAATTTAAAAAAAATTATTTCAATAAAAATCACACATATGCAAAGCGTTCAGTGTATGCTAAATACATGAAAACTGACGAGATAGGGTTGAAACTTGTTTAAAGTTTTTCAAAGTCTAAGACAGTGGGCCTCCCTTTTGACACAACTTATCCACTGGCGCCCCCCTCCTCCCAAACATGCACGCACACGCGCGCGGACACGCACGCACGCACACACACACAAATTCTGGAGGTTTTCTTGCTACCTCATCATGGTTGGTTTCAAGGTGTCGCCAAAGTTTGGCGGGTCTCAAGCTGTCATTAGCCAAAATATCTTGACAAACCACACATAAAGGTCGTGGTTCATCAGCTGGTCCTGTCCACGTACATCCTAAACTGAAATACTGATCATCATATCGTCGTCTTTTGGGTTTAAGCCCTGACTTGAAGGCTTTGAATCGGGGGGTCTCAGAAACCGATCCATTGCATTAGCAGCATGATTAGCTGACATAAACCTGTATTGGCGGGCTTGCCAAACAGAAGCGAATTCACAGCTATGGCCTTCTGGGTAAAAAAGGTTTTCTTATTTTTGACGTATTATTTTTTAGCTTTGTTTAATTAAAACGTTTAAAAATAATAAAAAATACATATAATAATTAAACTTAATAATTATATTTTTATTATAAAATATTTTTTTTCCTGCGCCTCCCCTGACATGCTCTGGCGCCCCCCAGGGGAGGCCCGCCTCACACTTTGGAAACCCCTGTAACATCGCTGTTCAGAAGAGTAGGGGGTAACTGCAGCCTAGGTTCAGAAAGGCAATTTTGAATTAGGTGTCCTTGCGTTGTTCAGTCAAAAGAGGGCGCGCTAATGTTAAATAACTGACTCTAATGTACTTAAATACTGGCCTGACAGTGGGCTTTACATGGTTTTACAAATAGCAACGGAAGTCCTAAAGTTGAGCTTATTGGGGGTATTTGGAGACATAAGTAACCGTGGGGAATTTTAGATAGAGGTTTACACCAAAATTCGATAGGCCTATATTAATCAAATAAATGATTCCTGATCCACAATATCATAGTATTTGTCTAGTTTACATAATAAAATAAATAATTCAAGTGAGCTCACTGTAAACATCACCGACAGAGCAGCAGAAACGGGTTCCATTTAAATATTAAAATAGCGCTGTTTGACAGAAGTTATTGATTATCTAATTATTTCTGGTAGTTGTTTAACATGTTTGTCATAAATAACTGTCAAATATGACATGTTAGTTCGTGGTAACATCTTTTTGACCGCTAAATTGAGCGCTGCGCTGTAACAGGCGCTCTGTCATCTTCAAGTCCGCCTATTTTAATTTGATTGGTCTAGTTTCAAGTATTACAACAATAACAAGCGGCGTAGACCAGTGATGCAGCTCAGATTTAAGCTCATTTTAACAGTACAAAAATATACATGCCAGGGGGGCGAGAGGATCTCAGAAATTACCCATATATAATATATATATACCCATATATAATATATATAAATTATAACTAATATATTATCTTAATATGTATAATTTATAATGTTTTTTATTAAGTTAAATTATAATTATTTTATTTTGTTTAATTACACTGCTGACTACTAAAACGATAATTTTTTGATTATTAAACAGTTAGTGTGTTTCATTAAAAAAAAGTTTATTTAAGCCTGCAGTCATTGTAATTAACTTGCGTAAAGCAACATGAATGTGTAGCATGACTTCATTAAACTGAATAAAGTTGGTTGAAAAAAATATTGAACTTGAAGCCCATGAGTGCGCGCGCCCGTGCCTGTTTGTGTGCGCGTGATTCAGAGAAATGCCCGTGACGTCATCGCTGTACCTGAGTTTCGGCAGAGGGTGAAACTCTCGAGCAGAGATTCAGACACACATGAAACTCAGTTTCACACACTTTCACACGGACACACGGATATTCTGCGAGTCGTATCTCTCACCTGTGACTGACATACACAGACATTAAACACGTTTATTCATAAAAACCGTTCGTTTTGGCGGCAAAGGCCTCAGGAGTGCTGCCTTTTCCTGCTTTGACGCGAGCGCTTCCTGAAACCCTCAGGTGAGACTCATTAATATTTATATCGCGTTTATATTTAATGTTTATAGTCTTTTACAATCATTCCAGCAGTATAAAACGCTTTCATGTGATTTAGTGTCGGATTTTCAGCGTTTTAATCGACGACGAGGATATTTTCTTGCTTTAGAATCAAATATCAAAGTCAGGCTCTTTATTTACCCTTTATTTACTGTATTATGTGGCTTTTTCTTTTCAAACTACCCATTGAATCAATGTTTTGACCATACATGAGCTTTTTCTGTGTTGTACATTTAGTCAATTTGTTTATAATCAATGGAAACTTAAATGTTCAATAAAGTTGCTGTTTCAGAATTGTTTATATTTTGTAAATATTGCAATATTTGCGCATTTTAAATGTTAGAGCGGTTGTTATCAGTTTGTTTATTGTGTTAAAATAAAGTTTTATGATAAAAAGTAATACTAGTTATTCAGACAAGCCATGGTAACTTTAGATGAGCAAAATCAATAAATATATTTTAGGCTCTGTTTAATTCTTTTTTTTCATGATTATGTTGATTAACAGATGTTACTTTTATTTGATGTAGTACATTTCAGAATAATATCAGTGCAAATGGTGCATTAATTAAAATGTCTGTTAGATATAAGCTTTTTTTCAGTATTGTGAAGAAATGTTAATGATTCTTATATAATTTGCTCTTTCAAAGGCTTAGTTTATGTCCTGTTTTTGCTTTCTTACTCGCTTGTATTGATATATGCGTAAAATAATGTGTATTATGTTAATTTGTTTTTAATAAAATAAAAACATGTAACAATAAACATTTTACTTTTTTAAAGTCACTTTAATACAATTAATAACAATATTAAAAGTTATCTATTATGATATATATGTGTGTGTATGTGTATATATGTGTGTGTGTAATTTATTATGTAACTATTTTAACTGTCAATCTTTTCTAAAATATTGCTAGTTTTGGTAGGTCTCAGTGATTAGGTTTAGATTCCTTTTATCTTCTATTCTTATTTTTATTATCATTAAATAATAAACATTTCTGTTAAAACTTTTTTTTTTTTGATTATTTATATCCTCTATATAACGTTGTCATGTTTGTAATTTGTATTTTATTATAAACTATTAAAATTGTGATATTGATTAAATTCTTTGCAAAATGCGTAAATGTATTTATCCACTTTTAATAATTGCTTTATTTACTTAGATTTTCTTAAGCAGATTTGAGTTTTGTTAATATTGTAAAATGTATGGCAAAATAAAACATAAATATATAAAGTCATGATGAGGTGTATGTGTGTACAGCCGGTGTGATGTCGTCTCATCCACGGCGTGTGCGTCTGAAGCCCTGGCTGGTCTCTCAGGTGGACAACGCTACGTTTCCTGGGCTGGTCTGGCTGGATAGAGACGCCAAACGCTTCCAGATCCCCTGGAAACACGCAACACGACACACACCGCAGCAGGAGGAGGAGAACACCATCTTTAAGGTCAGAAAATGTTTATAATTGCATTTATCTTGTATGTGTTTGTGTTCAATATATGTGTGTGTCCAGTAAGTGCGTATGATGAAGAGTGAGTGTGACTGTTTACCTGGTGTGTGTTTAATCTATGTGTGTTTAGTATGTGTTAATGAGAGGGAGAGAGTGTGAATAGGTTTATCCGTTTTATTCTATATATATATATATATATATATATGTATATATATATATATATATATATATATATATATATATATATATATATGTGTGTGTGTGTGTGTGTGTTTATCTGTTTCTAATCTACGTTTTTTACATGTATCTTAGTGTTTTATCTCTGTGTTTTATATTAGTCTGTATGCTTGATTTTATTGGTGTGTGTGTGTGTGTGGGTGTGGGTGTGTGTGTGTGTTTATATTCATGTGTTTGTGTGTGTTTTTTTCTTGGGTGTTCTTCATATGTGGATTACTCAATTAGCTAGATTTGGTTGTTGAGGATTTGACAGGACAGTTTCGTTCTTCAAATCTTGAGTTGTTGTCGTGGCAACAGGTCTGGTAGCTCAAACCTGCTCACCAGTAGCAGGTTATTTCATCTAACCAGTAATAGATCAATTGTGCTGCCTAGTGTGAGTACACCCTTAATCTGTGGTTCGTGAACTATCTGAAGAACCAAATTAGCCAGAGATCAGTTATCAAGTTTAAAACTGGCAGCTAGCTCTCTGCAACTCTCACATGGTCAGCCTGGTCAGTACCTGGATGGGAGACCACATGGGAAAGCCAGGTTGTGCCGGAAGTGGTGTTAGTGAGGCTAGCAGGGGATACTGAAACACTAACTGCGGTCTGTGTGGGTCCTACTGCCCCAGTATAGTGAAGGAGACTCTATACTGCTAAGTGAGCGTCGACTTTCAGATGAGACGTTAAACCAAGCTCAACATTGGCTTCATCACTCTGTCTCCTCTCCACCAGTCATCGTAGATCATTTAAGTGAGGTATGAAGAACAGACCACTTTTTTCTTATTTGTGTGTTTATATTTTTGTGTTGTCAGGCCTGGGCAGTGGAGACGGGGAAGTATCAGGAAGGAGTGGATGAACCGGATCCAGCTAAATGGAAAGCGCAGCTCAGATGTGCTTTAAACAAGAGTCGCGAGTTCAACCTCATCTACGACGGCACGAAAGAGGTTCCCATGAACCCGCTGAAGATCTATGATGTGTGTGACATCCCACAGACGCCCAGCAACCCTGGTAACACACACACAGCCACATACACCTCCAAAAAACAACATTAATTTGTATAGATAGATGGATAGATACACATTTAACTTAAATATGTTTTACAATATCATACTTCAGATGTAATATTTAATTGCTAAATGCTTAGTTGCACATAATAAATTAAGTAAATGTGATGCAATGCAATTAAATCATTCATTAACGTTTCAAGTAATTGCTCCTAACAAGGTCACATGACTTCAGTGCAAATATTAAATTAAATTTAGCATGATTTTGTTTTCATTGAGATGCAGTTGCAGTTTTTTCACTTTAATTTATATATTTTTTGTTTTAATGTTGTTGTTATTATTATTATTATTATTTTATTATTATTATTATTTTATTTTTATTTTTTTCATTTTAAGTTTTACAAACCTTTCTGTAGTTTTGCGTATTTTTGTTTCTGATTAGTTGTTTTGTTACATTGTAAGTCAGTAAATAAGAAAATTTTCTTGGCAGCTAGCTAAAATATAATTTTTTAATTAATCATTTTTAATGCTCTACTTCAGGTTCAGTTCCCACATACGAGACGGATGGAGATGAAGACGACATCCCAGACACTCCTGAACCTCCTCCACCATATGCATCACATGGTATGGGAGATTAATAGGCTCAAAAATACTAAAATCAAAGAAAAAAAAGTTAGTTTTGAAGCTCATTTCAGGAGTTTAAAACATTTGCTTCAGCTGCTAAACATGGTCAAACTCTCATTGGTCCATCATTGTGATGCAATAGTTGGGTGAGGCTCTGAGGCTCCGCCTTCTTTGAAACCTTTGATCTATTTGCATAATTTTGCTTTTATATATTCATAATTGGTCTTAAAATGACAGTTAAGTTTTTTGTGGTTGTCTGTGATAATATATCGCACAACAAAACTTATTCATTGTTATGAGGACAGGTGTCAAACTCAGTTCCTGGAGGGCCGCAGCTCGCTCTGCACAGTTTAGTTCCAACCCTATTTGAACTCACCTGATCAATCATTGAAACCTACAGGTAAGTGTGTTGAAGCAGGGTTGGACCTAAACTGTACAGGGCTGCGACCCTCCAGAAACTAAGTTTGACACTTTAGTAATAGCTAGAAAATTATAATTAAAATTATGGGCCAAAACTAATAATTCTGGATGCACTTGGCCAATTAAACAAAAATGCTTAGTAATAATAATAATTATATATATATATATATATATATATATATATATATATATATATATATATATATGTATATGTATATGTCAACGACGTGCTCTGCTGCTCTTGTGCTTTGGTCGGTGCAGCAACAAACCACCCTTGTGCAGGGAAAGCCATTGAAATGAATGGGTTTTATAGCGCAGCGCTTTCTGCGTCTGGTGTGAAAGCTTCTTTACTCTGTGCAACACCTCATATTTTTGTATCTTTTTTGCTTTAACCATAAAACTAGATTGGCATTTTTTGCTGACATTTTTCAGGAGATGAAAATTCATGCATCGCTAGAATTGTTGTTTCACGTTAACTATTACAGACCACAAGAAACTAAAAGAAACGAGTGAAACCAGCGCACAGTATAGCCTTTTTTCAGCTTGTATTTTTGCCCAAAAACAAAAAAAAATGCAATTTTCAGACAATATTTTTGTAGGCCAGAAAATAAAGCACGCAATTAAAGCATTCAGCTGTGCATTAGTTTTGAATAATGGCCTGGAATGTAATTTTCTGCTTGCACATGTTTTTGGCAAATGAAAAACATGTTTGTGTGTAAGTGCACATCTACTGGTGTTTCTGTAAACCATAGCAGATTTCAAACCACAAAATGAGTGTTCATTAAATTTCAGTTAGTTTTTCAGTGACTCTTTCGGTTATTTTTAGTTTTTAATTTTTGTAATTTTAATTCAGTTAACAGAAATGTTTAACCAATAGTTTTAGTTTCAGTTTTGGTTTACTAAATGTGCATTATTTTCTAATAATTCAGTGGCCCACAGTGCATTATTCTACATGTACATGTTTTTGTTTTTTTATTGGCAATGAGGAAAATGTGTTTGTGTGTAAAAGCTCATCTACAGGCGTTTCTCTAAACCACTGCAGGTCAGATTTTAAAACAGAATGAGGGCTTATTAATTCAGAAAATGATTATTATTTTTACTAATTATTTTATTTTAATTCAAACCCTGAGTTTGTTTTAGTTTTTCATTTATTGTGAATTTAGTTTTTTGCTTTATTTTAGGTTAGGAAAATAGTTGACCATTTTGTTTGCTAAATAAATACCCTGTGCATTACTTTCCAATAATGCAATAGCCCAGAGTGCATTATTTTGCTTATACTTTTTTTCCTTTGACAAAATAATGAAAATGTATTTGTGTGTAAAAGTGTATCCACAGATGTTTCTCTAAACAGTGCAGGTCAGATTTTCCACCTTAGAACTAGTGCTTATTAATTTATAAAGAGATTTTATTATAATTATCATTTTATTTAGTTTTTCGGTGCCTTCATTAGTGTTGTTTTTGATTTATTGTGAATTTATTTAAAAAAAATTCACTTCATTTTATTTAACAAGAGTATTTTTTGACCGGTAGTTTAGTTAGCTATGTAAGTTTCAGTTGTAGTTTTAGTTTCAGTTTCAGTTTGCTCAATACCCTGTGTGTGTTCAGGCATGAGTGCGTCTCCTCTGGCTGCGGTCTGGACTCCTCCAGGCTCCGTGTCTCCTCTTCAGCCGTCCAGTTGTGCTCCTCCTCCTGCTCTTCCTCCTCCCCCTGCTCTTCCCCCTCCGGCCGCCACCGTTCTTCCGGCCGCCGCCGCTCCTCCTGCTAATGTTTGGCCCAAGAAGGAGCCGGAGGACGTGGAGATGCAGCCGCCCCCCATGGAGATACAGACGCCCACCGCTCTCGACAACCTGTTCATCACGCCGGAGACCTGGATCAGCTCTCTGCCCAGTATGGCGCACACACACACACACACACACACACACGACACATCTGTAGTCCACTACAACACTCAAAATCCAGGCGTTCTTCAGAATGACAAAACATGATTTAGCATGTTCAAAGCTAGTTGCTAGTCATGGTTATGTAGCTTAAATTTCTACTTAAGCTACATACCTGTAACTAGCAACTAGGCTAGGACATGCTAGAAAAGTTAAATCATGCAGCCAACATGGTGAAACATGCTACAAACATGTTAGAGCAAGTTAGAAATATGGAAAACATGCTAACATGTTTTAAAAACATGTTATGAACGTGTGAATTTGTGCTACCAATGTGTTAATTCATATTCGTAACATGGTAATTCATAAAAACATGCTAGCAATATACAAATCAACAAAATGTTAACCTTGTTAGCAAAATGCTAATTCACAGTAACCTATTCTTAATGTTTAAAACTACCAAAGTATGCTAAATAGTGTGTGAGCAATGTTAAAGGTTTTTGTTGATGCTAGCCATATGGTAATTTACAATAGCACAGTTTGACAATGCTAGCAACATGTTTATTCATTTTAAGTGAATGTAAACATAAGATAAACCTTAGCAGTGTGATTAAAAATGTAAGAAAAATGTTAGCATCATGCTAATTCACACTAACAAGGTAAACATTAGCTAGATAACTCACGCTAACATAGTATTATTGTATTTTAGCTCTGGTGAACTATGCTAGAAATATGTAAACATGCTAATTCATGCTATCACAGCCTAAAACATGCTAGCAAACATGTTATCTTTACCCTGAAATATGCCAAATTCATGCTACACACGTAAAAACTAACATCAACTTAAACATGTTAGCAAAATATGCTAACTGATGTAATCATAACATCAAAACATGCTAGCAAACATGTTAGAAGTGTTGACAACGTGCTAGTTAGTTAACACTGTGTTTGTTAGCAAAACATGTCAGAAATGTGCTAAAGCAACATGTAAATTCCTTTTGTGTGTGTGTGTGTGTGTGTGTGTGTGTGTGTGTGTGTCTCTCTCCGTGTATGTGTCTGCAGTGACGGATCTGGAGGTGCAGTTCTACTACCGCGGTAAAGAGGTGTGTCCCCCATTGACGGTCAGTAACCCGCAGGGCTGTCGTCTGTTTTACGGGGACCTGGGCCCCATAGTGAACCAAGAGGAGCTGTTCGGCCCCGTGAGCCTGGAGCAGGTGCGCTTCCCGCCCACAGAGCACATCGCTAACGATAAGCAGCGCGTGTTCACTAGCCGGCTGCTGGACGTGATGGACCGCGGGCTCATCCTGGAGGTCAGCGGGCACGACATCTACGCCGTGCGCCTCTGCCAGTGTAAGGTGTACTGGTCCGGTCCCTGCGCCCCCAACCCAAACGCTCCCAACCTGATCGAGCGCCAGCAAAAGGTCAAGCTCTTCTGCCTCGAGTCCTTTCTCAGCGGTGAGAGACTCTCATTATTCATATGATATGAGGAGGCAGGGATACAGCCGCCTAGGTCGCCTCTATGGACGCGCCGGCCCTGACTGTTGTTGGAGACCCTTACAACCAAAATATGACCCTATTTCATGTATAATATGGGCTCTTTAAAACTATTTGTTTAAAATGGTAAAAGCAAATTTTGCTGCTGTGTGTTTGTTATGTCTGTGTTTATTCTGTGGTGTGTGTTTATTCTAATATGTGCTGTTGTGTGTGTGTGTGTGCGCAGGGGTGATCACTCATCAGCGTGGTCAGTCTTCTGATGCTCCTCTTTATGATATTCACTTGTGTTTTGGAGAGGAGTGGCCCGACGGTCGACCCCGAGAGCGCAAACTCATCATGGTGCAGGTAGGCCCACACAAACACAATGCATTATGGGTCACTGAGGCTAAAATCACCTACTACTCCAGTAGGTACTACATTTGAATCTGAAATGTACTTATTGTTGTTTATTATAGCTGTAGTTCTTAGAACTATAGCTTCTTTTTTAGAATAGGGTCAATTAAGGCTGCATGATATGGGAAATTTTCATATTGCGATTACTGAAGTCAGTAGCGATTATAAACGTCAACTTGATGAGATTTTAAGAAGAATACAC